>NW_017892086.1:1521-8695 GCF_001540865.1 Ananas comosus | reverse complement strand
ATACGTGCCAGTTATAAAAGATACATATGTATCGACAATATAATGACATGAAAGAATTATTTTTTTTTAGCAATAAAATTCTAACTGTTTATTTTATATTTTTAGAAAATTTTTTAAACTTTATTGAGAAATTTCCTTACTAATTTAAAGAATAGAGAGTTTTGAGCTGTGCTATTGGTATAAGGATTGTGTCATATTGATATTTTATATTGTTGGTACGATTTGGTACGGTTGGTACAGTTGGGCACTTATATCCTTCGATTTAGCCATTAGCAACAAAATATAAACCTCAGGTGGACGATGAGATCAAATCAAGTATCTAAATCAAGTTTTTACATTATTAAGAATTTTTTTTTTTTTTTTTCAATTGACCAGGAGTTTGAACTCTGGGCTCGTAGCGTTCTATATTATATCACTAAGCTGATTAGTTTGTTCAATTACTTTGTCCAAGAATTGAATTGGAAGGGCTCATCAGAACCGATCAAAACACATCACTTTTCTAATAATGTAGTTGTGAATTAATGAATTATTAATCCTAAATGATTACTCCCCACTCCATGTGTTCAACAATTCATGGAGGGGGAAAGAGAAGTGGTGATCATTTTTGTACCATTATTTTCTTGTAGACACAATAAAAACAAATTTTCCAATATAATATTTATGAATTTGGGGAAGGACATGTTTGGATGCCCTCATCTCTAAGCGCACGATAGTGGTGGTGGGTTATTTGGATGCGAAGTCGAGGTCGCCGATCGCATTGGAAGTCCTGACTGTCTCCCACATGGTGCCTGGGATGTAAATGAGTTAAAGCCAGGATAGTCGAAATATAACATGCATGCATGGTAAGTTTGTGATCGCTCGAATTGATAACCAGTTCTAAATTTGTAGTCGAATCACCGACCTTACGAAATAAAGGGGCCGTTTGGTTAGATGTAATTATAAATGCAGTATAGTTAGAGATGCATGCAGTTGTAAATACAACAGTTACAGCTACTTTAATTCTGTTTGGTTGGATGTAGTAGAAAACGCTGCAAGTATAAATAATTTGTTTGTTTGCATACAGTTGAGAAATAATTTTTAAAATTTTATCATTTTATATGTATGATGGTGAGATTACCTCCAACGTAAAGAAGAAAAATAATTTTTATTTAAAAAATATTGAGAAGGTAAGTATATCTTTTATTTAAAGTTACTCTCTCTAATTGCTGTAGTTGGAACTGTGGCCAATTTGGGCGTAGCTCGAACTGCTGCAGTTGGGCCTCCTTCTGCAGTTCCTACTACAATAATTGGAGTTAAATATATCAAATCAAATACCAAATTTGTATTTACATGCAGTTACAACTGCAGTGTAGTTGCAACTATATGCAACCAAATGGCCCCAAAATGGAACATTCCGATCCAATTCGGGTGAATCTTGTATATCCTTTTCTAAGCTTGCATATTTTGAATTTTAACTACACTATTACGGATGTCCAGTAGAATAAGACATGAAATTAATTAGCAAACTATGATGGGGACAAAATTTTAAAATTTTAGGCTTAATATCTCAAATGAAAAAAAATTAAGCCTACACCAGGTGTATTCATATACCAAGTATACTCCTTGTCTATGAACTCTTTATTCTATTATATTCTTTGATTCAATCATCAAAAATTAAAAATATAAATTTATAAAGTTATCTAGATGGCTTAGATTAAAATGTAATATAAAATGTAGGATTGATAAATGGAAGGTGCACAAACATCAGATGCACTCGGTGTAGGCTACTTTATAAGACGGAGGAACTTCTCACTTGAAGCTGATTAGGAAAGAGAAGGGTATTTGTTCTTGCACCCAATGCATCCTTAGCTCGTACACCAAACTCAGTATTTTACGCTAAATATTTTGAAATAAAATTTAATTTGATAGAGAAAATATTTAAATCTTTTAAAAAAAATCTATTAACTACTTCTCAAATAATTCAAAAGATTATTGGTATAGATAAAAATATATTGTCTGATTTTAATATATAGACATACAAATTTATAAGTTTTACACATAAAGCCTTTAAAATATCATAAACTATATCTAATGGATTAACTTTTGGTCAACCGATTTATATTTATCTAGCAAGTTTAAACTTTTTTAAATATTAAATAATTTTCTTCTTTAAGAGTGTGGTGGGGTTGAAAGTGAAAATAGAAGGGATTGGAATGAGATTTAATTGTCTTCTAGTATAGTGACCCGCGCGATGCGGCGGTAGATAATATTCGATATTTAACTTTAGCTTTTGTAGTAAAATTTTTTATTTCTTCTCTTTAAATTATAATATTTGATTATTTTCGTTATTATATTTATAATATAATATATCATACTTCGACCATAGAGAACAAACAAAATGAAAAAAAATAGAACTATAAGAGAAAAAAATTTGATGTATAGATAACCTGAAGAAATATTTGAGATCTTATAAAAAAAGCTAAGAAAAGACAAAATAGTAAATACATAAGAAGAATTAAAAATTTTTGAATAACAAACAAATAAAAATAGAAGCAGCTGAAGCAATAGTAGCAGGAGCAGCTATAGATATAATGAAATTTAGAGTTGCAGAAGTCGAAAAAAAATCTGCAAGAGTTGACTCAAAGAAAAAACAATAGTCGGTAAAGAATGAAGGAAAGAATGAAATAGTATTAATAGAAAAAGTTGGTTAAACAATAGGGGCAATTGCTTATATACCCCTGAAAAGTTCCCGACTTTCCGATTTATCCCTCTTAGAAAGCTAATATTGAAAATATCCTTCCTACGTTCCAACCTATTTCTAATATACCCCTAGAGTTAAAATCTATTAATTAATTCTGTTATCTCGTAAAATTGCTATTTTGCTTTTTCAAATATACCTTTCCACCATCACTGTCTTTCTAATTTGCCCTTAAAGTCAGGGGCACAAAAAATATTTTGACTTTTGGTCTTTCCCAATATATCCCTCTACCGTCACCAACATTTCTTATTTGCCCTTAAGTTAAGGGCAAAATTGGTATTTTAATTTTTTTTAACTGTGGTAGATATTTAACTTGTCATGCCCCGAATTACTCGTTTCCCCGGGGACACCGATAAATCCGCGGTATACATAGAAATTTTTTCTGTATACGAAGCGATAGCTGTATCTGTACCTGTAATCATACAAAACTACAACTAGTAGTAGAGAGCTGCTAAACTGAAAAACATATATAAATAACATCAGGTTCTCTATACGTACATAGTCTCCAGATACATAACACTCGCTCCAGCGAGGATCTAACATCAGTATGTACAAGAACAAAAAATCAACACTACTTGTAGCGGGTATATCTCTAGATCAGCAGCAAAACGGGAAGGGATCTAACTCGCGACTCTCTTTCCACGATCACTATCTGCAACAGCAGCAGCCGAAGAAGAAGGCTCTGCAAAAAAGGTTCAACAATCGGGTGTGAGAACTACTGCAAAAAGAAGTAGTCCTCAGTGGGTGCCGCTACCGACCTCAATGGCTCACCCAC
This sequence comes from Ananas comosus, assembly GCF_001540865.1. Taxonomy (NCBI): domain Eukaryota; kingdom Viridiplantae; phylum Streptophyta; class Magnoliopsida; order Poales; family Bromeliaceae; genus Ananas; species Ananas comosus. Next base: position 5,183 of record NW_017892086.1, on the reverse strand, counting down.
TAAGTCTACAGAAATATGCTCAAGGATAATAAAATGCAATGACTGACCCAATCTCACTAGGGACTGTGAACACACCCGTCTCGCCTGTCGAAGCTACACTAACTACCTCCACGCTGGGTCGTCAGTGGAGAGCGAGTCCAATCAGGACACAACGACAATAACGCAAAAGCACAAAGCCCGACTTCGGAGTGGCACTCGTGGGCGCTACCCAACCGAAATTGCAAGCGTATCTCTGCCGAGCTCAATCAGGCTCTCACAGGCTGTAATCAAAACAGAATGGTCTAACTAGTCTAACAACCATAATAAACATGCCCTCGGCACAATTTGATACAAAAACAGCAATCCGGGTCCACCGTCAACCGCAACGGCACCCGACAGTCCGGAACAGTCTATACACTACTGTAAAAATACATTCGACATCCCAGCACGAGCATAAATTTATTCTACATTATTCTGGATATTCACCGCATACAAACTGCGGCAATACAAACAAACTACAACTCCTAAAGCTAAATCTGGTAGTTTTTAGAAAATGACAGTATATAATCTAAATGTTTTCTCCTAAATCAAATCTAAGTCCAACATGTATAATTTATCTAAACCAATAACTAAACTCCAAATTCAGATTTAAAGAACATGCAAATTCACGAATTCGAGCTATAGAACATGATATACAAAACCCAATAGTACATACTGTAAACTACGGTTTAGGAGGAAATCCGAAATTTCCGGTAACATCAATCCACCTCGAAAAGCTAATCCAACGACGGCGAGAAGTCGGAAGGAGAGGAAAACATGCGCTCGCCCGGCCTCCAATGGCGCTACCACGACGCACGCACGCTCAAACGGCCCTTCGAAATGACGACGAAAATCTCCCGAGCTCGAGTCGCGCTCTCTACCATGCACACAATCAAATTAGAGAGAAAATGAGAAGCTCTCAGCTAATTAAGTTGATAAGGATGTAAGGACTGAGATTTTGATAGTGCAACTAAATTCTCTGTTGACGATGTTTAGGTGTGTAATTTAATTACAAAAGCACTCGTCAAGTTTCAGGAGAAACCGAATTAGAATGGAGAAGTTACGCGATTATTAGTTTTCACTTAAAGTGAATAGTAACCTGGTTTTTCGGTGAAGCCACGGAGTAGAGTTGGCTTTCGGCGCGTATCGGACTCCGTTCATAGCGATCCAATAGCTCGTTTCGACCGATTTAGCTATTCTGGAACCAATGGCACTGACGGATTTCAGATCTAACACACGGTTTTCGAGAAAAAGGAATTTTATCGAAAAGAGGGTTTTCGCTCTTTGCTGTTCTTGCATAATGAGACTCCTCGTGCTCTGTGTATGCGACCTAGAGTAAGGTGAGGGATGTTACATGTACCTACTAGTGGTAGGAGATTCAAATTTGAATTTGAATCTAGGATTTAGCGGGATTACACATTGGTATATGTGTGTGGTTTTTGGAAATTGGAGAGCAAACGGGTTTCGTCGCGAATCCGTGACCGATCGATGTGAACCAAAATCGTACGTTTATGGTCCCCGTCATGCTGAACGCGATGGCGCAATCCGTTCGGAATTCTGATGAACGGATTGCCGGATATCGCATGATGTTCGAAAAGGGGTCTAAAGTGACTAATTGGAATTCTCGCAAAAGTCCCCATATTTTATGTACCGAATCGCACGAGATCGAATATGGAGGTGCGAATACGCGATTGTTACCCACTATGAAGGACTGGGTAAGAAATACCAAGCTTCGGTGGACTTTTGTGCAAAATTGCACTTTGTATACAATGTGCATCTAGGGTTTCTATGCATGAAACCCTAGATCTACTCGACCTAGCGCCCCATCTGTGCCCTAGCCGCCATCTGCAGGTCTATGCCCCAGCAGTGCGCGCACCCCGGCCATCGGCGAGCTTCCCCGGCCGCCGGAATTGCTTGGTCAACCTCTTTCCTCCACCTTGCCACCACCCCCTCGGCGTTCGACACCAGAGAAGGTCCAAGACACCCTAGGAAGCCTTTCCCTCGGCCGAGACCCTTTCCCGGCGCAGTCCCCGCCGGCCTCTGCCGTCCCCGCGCCCCGCCGGAGCTGCCGGAACTTCCTGCGGCCAGCAGCAGTCACCCAGGTCGAGCCTGGGTGATCCCTGCCTCCGCGCGCCACCGCTGTTCCCCATCGGTCGCGCCGCCCTCCGGTGACCTCCGGCGTGCCCCCGCGCGCCATCGCCGCCGCTCCCGACGCCGCCGGCCGCCGCTCTCCCTCTCTGCGGCCGCCCAAACCTTGAACGGGCCGAGACCTGGTCTTCTCGACCACCGCGCGTCGCCGCCACCCGCAGCATGGCGCGCCGACCTTCCTCGACCTCCGGCGATGTGTCGCCGTTGCCCCGACCTTCCTTCGGCCGCCGCCATGGTCGCCGCTACCTTTGGAGCCGTGGTGAACCCGCGCGGGCTCGATTTGGTCTAGCACCGCCGCAGCCGCGTTCCGCCGCCGAACGACGTGAGCACGGGTCCCTCCTGGTCGGCCGCACTCGTCCGCCGTCGTCGCCTGTGCCGCCGGAGCTCCTTGTCGGCCGGAGCGAGCCCGTGTTCTCTTCGGGTTTGGGTGCCTAGGGTATCATTGGCCGTCGTCACCGCCGCCTCCCGTCGCCTGCTGACGCCGGGCCCGGCCACCTCGGACCTGCCGCACCAACCCCTGGCCGGCCTGCCCGCCGTCCGGCCGCCGCCGGCCACCCCGTGCCCTGCCTAGCTCTGTTCGATTGTTCCGTCTTCACAGTCGAGAGATCTTCGTCATACACGTACAGGTGGGTACTTCGATCCGACGTCGGTATAGTGGTGCACGCTTGGTGATGGTTTCTTACCCTTACTCTTCTGTTGTTACTATCGCATAGTATATTGAGCCTTGCACCCTTGTTTATTCGTTAAACACTACTCGTTGTTTGCATGCTTTGTATCCCGAGTAGGAGTAGAGCAGTTCTATCTATATGCGTATCTGTTGACTTAGTTGGTCGGTTGTTGCATTCCGTATCTGTTGATCTAGTTGGTTGGTTGTTGCATTTCGTATCCGTTGACCTAGTTGGTCTGTTGTTGCATTCAGTATCTGTTGACCTGGTTGGTCGGTTCTCGTACTTCGTTCGATGACCCTTGAGGTCGGTATACCCTAAGGGGTGGGATTGTCGGTTAGCACCGACGGATGATTATAGTTTTCACAGATCCGTCATTTGACCCTTTGTGACCTAGTCTGTCAGTTCTGGATTCTTGTCGTTTGATGACCCACGAGGTCGGTGTACCCTGAGGGGTAGGATTGTCAGCTAGTGGCTGACGGCAGTTCCAGATTATAGTGATACATTCCTGTGACTTATTGGTTGATTCTTGCATCTATACTTTAGTTAATCCGTCGAGCAGTATTTCCATACTTTTGAGAGGATGTTGAGTCGATTCGTTGTGCATATATATATATCCTAGTTGACCTGAGTGGTCAGTCCTTGTGGTTCATTGAGCAGTACTTGTATATTTTTGAGAGGATGTCGATGTTGTCCCATCCTAGTTGACCTGAGTGGTCGGTTCTTGTGCTTATTTACAGTTGGATGACCTTTTGGTCGGTTAGCCCCGAAGGGCGGTGATTGTCGGCTGATTGCCGACGGTTGGCTATTGATCATATCCGCATTGATCGC
>NW_017892086.1:0-949 GCF_001540865.1 Ananas comosus | reverse complement strand
AAATGGAAAGGTTTTCTACCCCTCGTGGTAGCGTTTTTAAAGAATAAAGGTTTCCGTGTAGGAAACAGTTTTCAAAAGAATTTTCTGTGGATTTATGTTTAAATATTAAATGCAAATCTGTGATGTGAATGTATGAATGTATGAATGTATAGTTATTTCTATATTCATTTAGTTGTGGTTGTATCCTGTTTGCACTGTTGTACTTGTGCGACGCCGTGCAAATACAGGGGAGACTCTGTCCGTGTGAACAGTGGAATCCCTGTATTTGTGGCGGATCTGGCATACTCTGGGGTCAGGTTTTCAAAAAAAAAAATTAGACGCTTTTTTCGCTGTGTTCAAACAAAAGGGACCGCGGGGCATGACAGATTAAAGTGGTATCAGAGCCAAGTTACAACCACAACACCATTCACAGGTTGTTTTGAAAAGTAAATGAACTGAACGAAATAAACTGAACATTGGTTAGGTTGACCAATAGGAAGACTACGGTGTATAGGCACGTGAGTGCGGGGTTTGGACTTGTGTCCCGGTGTGCATTCGAGTTTGGTAAACTCGAAGCGCATGGTGTTTCTGTATGTGTTACGGTTCGCACAAGCTGGTGTTTGAGTCCGTTTTGCGTCTATTTCGCGCCAAAACGACTCCGACTTGTCCTGACACTCTCCAGATGTGTCGACAAGCCTCAGATGCTGAAATCTCGCGGGCAACCCAAAAAGTAAGGATACTACATAACTTACGTTTAACCCAAGTTAACTTAACAGGAGATAACTGCGGGGTTATTTTGCAATATGAGGGGTATTTTAGAAGAAAAAAAAAAGTAGCGGTAAATTGGATATTTTCAAATATATGAGGGGTATATAGAAAATTATCTCTAAAAAATATTACTAACCGACTGTCTCAAAAATATACGGTTGCAGTAGTACAAAAATCAATAGTAGCAAAGCAAAAGCACAAT
>NW_017892085.1:0-8704 GCF_001540865.1 Ananas comosus | reverse complement strand
AGGAAGAGCGAATATGGAAAATAAAAAAAGTTGACCAAGTGGGTGGGATTCTAGCTTCAGAGATAAAATAAAACTTGTATAAGGGCGTGAAAATTTTAATCTGGAAATGACATCAATCAGAATCAAATCATGCAATTTATTAAACCTGAAAAAAACAATAGAAAGGAAGAGTCTTTGGTTTGACCTGTCTGAAAATTCTATCCAAGAGTTTATGCATGCAACAAAATATTTTTTGTCTTGGTCTTGATGGTTGATGTTTTATGTAAAAGCATAGTTGTCATATAAACATTTTTAGTATCGCTGTAATACTTGATGTAGATTCCGAGGACGGAAATAGTTTGGAATAAATAATAGATTTTCTTTGCCATAGAGCTATACAGGTGTTTAATAAATAGTAGGTGCTTTATGATAGATAGGAAGCTTTTATTGGATCATGTCTTTCTTAGCCTGAAATGTCTAATTGAAATATAAACTATACAAATTAATTTCAAAATGGCGTATCTCAAAAATCTCTACTTAATTTATCAGGGAAAAAATTTCTTTCCTCTAATATGTCAAAACTTAATAGGGTAGGATATTACTGTCTTGAAAATTAAACTACACCTTACAACTGGGAGTCTTGCTTCTCCTTATTTATGAGAAATTTAGTAAATACATATTCAAGCCTCTCCATCCACCCACAATCTTAAGAAAAATAGTTTCTGTGACAACTGCTCAACGATGGCCACACAGCTTCAAAAGCTGAATATCATTTGTGATGAATTACGAACAAAGGATCAGAAAAATCTCCAAAGAATTGCTATTTTAGAACAGCAGATCAGAGACCTCAAGCATCCTTCACAACAAGGTATTGTATCTCTATCTCAATCTCCCTCTTTTCCTCATCCAAAGTATCCTCCTATAATGACGATAACACCAAGTTTGGTTTTTCCTCCTATTACAAACATAAATACACCTTTTCAAAACTCACTAATCCCAGTAGTCCATCCCTCCTCCTCAGTAAAACCACTTCCTATATCATCAGCACCTTTTCCACTACAAAAGTTTTCCTCCAAAAAACATCCACAGCCAATTGCCAAACCATTACCAAAAACTGAACCCTCTTCAGAACCAATACCAAACCCTAGTATAGGAAACACTGAAGAAAAATAAGAAGATCCCATGATACTAGAAGCATCTTCTCCCAAAATGGGCAATTTAGGGCACAATGCTTAACCACCTGGTTCTGATGATTTGTACATATTTGTACATATTTCAGTTCTGCATCTGTTTTTTAATTAACGCATCTATCTTTCCATATAGTCCACTTAGGACACTGCTAAAAAAAAAAAAAAGGGAAAAAAACAAGAATTTCCAGAGAAAAGTGGAAATATCAAAAGAAGAAGAAAGAATCTGGAAATGAAAAAACAAAAGAAAAAATTGGAAAATGAAAAAAGAAGAAAAAAGAAAAAATCAAGAAAAGAAAGAAAAAATTAGAAAAGAAAAAAGAAAAAAGAGTTAACCCGCTGTGATTCTTTCACAGGCAAAAGTAAGGGTTTTTAGTTTAGGACTTTAATTTTTCGCTAATCACCTTGTGATCCAACTCCACCACCAAAAATAAGGTTCGAAAAGTCTGTTCCCAAACAGACACCACCATTTCAGGAAAGCCAACTTTTCAAAATCCAGAGCACTCATTTTTCAGCCTCCACCGAGCAAATGACGGATCAACACGTGCCCCACACGTGGCCTCTATTGGACAACTAATGAAACAACACGTGGACCACACTCATGCACCAAGTCCATAGAATTCTGAAGGGCCCCGCCAATGATTCCATCCACAGCAAAACCTCTCCGCCCCTGGTTTTTTTTGAAAAACCTATGGGCCCCCGCGTCATCATGACGTTACTTTCCAATACCTGGGTAGCCGCGATATTGAAGAAACCCAGGTGCCGCCGCAGTTTTTCTCCACCAAAACCACCTCCTCTTTTCCCTATAAAAAGAGGCCTTCCTCCTTCTCTCAAGGCATGGTTCAACAGATCGAAGAGTAAAAAAAAAAATTCCCATTCTCCACTGCCTCATGTAAAGAAGCACTGAAGCTTAAAGGAAGATCTTTTCGACGACAAATGAAGAATGAAGCACGCCTCCTATTAGATATAGCATCCTAGCTCCACAAATATTTCCAATGGCTTTTATTTTCCTGTCCTTCCTGTAAATTTTATCTTTCTATCAACTGCATTCTGGAGTAAGGAGTTTGTACAAACATGTCCTTTCTTTCCCGAAAGTTCCAAAGAGAAACCTTCTAGCGTGTTTGTACAGACTCCTTACGTCCTACGGGATAAATATAATATTAAATGGATAAAATTAAATTTAATATTACAGGATAAAACTTACCATACATCACAACGCTAATGAGTTTCCCTTCCAGGACTATCCCGGGGAAATAAAGACTTGTTTGTACAGATCCTTACTTACAGAATTGCAGTTGGAGTAGAAAGATAAAATTTACTAGAAGGACAGGAAAATTAAAGCATTGGGAATATTGTGACTAGATTGCTATATTATTAGAGGCTGCTGTATCCTTTTCTTCTTCACTTGGTCGTCGAAAGATTTCCTTTAAGCTTAAGTGCTTCTTAATAGCAGTGCAGGGAATATTTTTTTTTTTTCTTCGATCTGATGTTAACCATACCTAGAGAAGTGAGACTGGCCTCTTTTTATAGGGAAAAGAGTGAGATGTTTTTGGAGAGAAAAACTCCGAGACGGTACCTGGTATTCTTCATTACCCGGATTCCCAGGTATTGAAATAACGTCATGATTACGGGGGCGGGCGCAATAGGTTTCAAATAAAAATCATGGCGAGCAAATTTTGCGTGTGGATGAATTCATTGGTCGTGGGCCTTCAGAATTCTATGGACTTGCGGATTGAGTGTCGTCAGGTTTTTATAGATTTCAATAGAACGGCAACGGTGGGACGTTGACCTCATTGCGTGGAGGCTGAGAAAAAGAGTGATTTACTCTGATTTGAAAAGTTGGCTTTCTGTAAATGTAGGTGTCTGTTGGAACAGACTTTGGACCTTATTTTTGGTGGTGTGAGTTGGATCACAAGGTTGATTAGGAAAATTAAAGTCCTAACTAAAAAACCTTCTTTTGCTGTGAAGAATAACAACGCGTTAACTCTTTTTTCTTTTTTCTTTTTCTGATTTTTCTTTCTGTTCTTGATTTTTTCTTTTTTCTTCTGTTTTCATTTTCAAATTTTTATTTTGTTTTTCATTTCCGATTCTTCTATCTTCTTTTGATTTTCACTTTCTCTTTATCCTGGTATGGAAATCTTGTTTCTTTTTACTTTTTTTTTTTTTAGCAGTGTCCTAAGTGGACTATATGGAAAGATAGATGCGTTAATTAAAAAACAGATGCAGAACTGAAATATGTACAAATATGTACAAATCATCAGAACCAGGTGGTTAAGCATTGTGCCCTAAATTGCCCATTTTGGGAGAAGATGCTTCTAGTATCATGGGATCTTCTTATTTTTCTTCAGTGTTTCCTATACTAGGGTTTGGTATTGGTTCTGAAGAGGGTTCAGTTTTTGGTAATGGTTTGGCAATTGGCTGTGGATGTTTTTTGGAGGAAAACTTTTGTAGTGGAAAAGGTGCTGATGATATAGGAAGTGGTTTTACTGAGGAGGAGGGATGGACTACTGGGATTAGTGAGTTTTGAAAAGGTGTATTTATGTTTGTAATAGGAGGAAAAACCAAACTTGGTGTTATCGTCATTATAGGAGGATACTTTGGATGAGGAAAAGAGGGAGATTGAGATAGAGATACAATACCTTGTTGTGAAGGATGCTTGAGGTCTCTGATCTGCTGTTCTAAAATAGCAATTCTTTGGAGATTTTTCTGATCCTTTGTTCGTAATTCATCACAAATGATATTCAGCTTTTGAAGCTGTGTGGCCATCGTTGAGCAGTTGTCACAGAAACTATTTTTCTTAAGATTGTGGGTGGATGGAGAGGCTTGAATATGTAGGGAAGAGCGAATATTGGGAGAAATAAAAAAAGTTTGGACCAAAGTGGGTGCGAGCAGTGTCTAAGGCTTCAGAGATAGAATGAAAACCTTTGTATAGGGGTTGTGGAAAATTTTAATCTGGGAAATGACATCAATCCAGGAATCAAATATGCCAATTTTTAAACCTTGAAAAACAACATAGAAAGGAAAAGCGTCTTTGGGTTTGACTGTCTGAAAATATTCTATCAAAGAGTTTATGCATGCAACAAAATATTTTTTGTCTTGGTCTTGATGGTTGGATGTTCTATGGTAACAGAGCCATAGGTTGTCAATCAAACATTTTTGTTCGTCTGGTAATACTGTGGTAGGATTCCGAGGACGGAAAATAGTTTGGGAATAATAAATGAGATTTTCTTTGCCATAGGCTATCCGAGGTTGTCTTATAATAGGAGGTGGCTTTATGAGGGGATTAGGAGCTTTTGGATCCATGTCTGTGTCTGAGCCTGAAATGTCTGAATCTGAAATATCAACATACATCATGTTAATTTCAAAAGTGGTATTCTCAAAAAATCCTCTACTTAATTTATCAGGGAAAAAATTATCTTTTCCTCTAATATGTTCAAAATTAATATGGGTTATGGATATTCTGTCTTGAAAATTAATCCACCTTCACCTGGAGCTTGCTTTTTCGTCCTTTTTATGAGAAAATTTCGTAATAGCTTCACAGTCTGTTCTAATTGTTATTTCATGTTTTTTTATAACATTTAGTTTGAAAGCATCTAGGGCATATATTACTGCTAATAATTCAGCGTCTATACTGCTTATTTTTCCTCTTTCTCTATATTTTTCGCTTGCGTATCCACATAATTTTTCATCTTTTGTGTCACTGTATTTATTAGATCTTGCTTTTAAGACTGCGCCCCAGCCTAAATCACATCCGTCTGTTTCTATAATGATATAGTCAGAATTTAAAGGAAGATCTAGGTCTGGTAATTCAGATACTAGGGATTTTATTTGTTTAATTAATTTTATGTCTTCGGCATTAAAGTGTCTTTGTCCTGATTTTCCAGTTTTAGCATATAAAGGTCCTGCGATTTTTCCTAGGTCTTTGATAAATGTTTTGGCATAATTTACCAGGCCTAAAAAGGATTGTAATTCTTTAAGAGTTTCAAGTTTGTCTGGCATATCTAAGATTTTCTTGGCTATATGGGGTTGTAATTTTATTTTTCCCTCACCAATAGTTACTCCCAAGAAATTGATGTACTTTTTACAGAGTTCAACTTTATTTTTACTTATAATAATCCCATGTTTAATAAACTCATGAAAGACTATCTGTAGGTGTCCTAGATGTTCTTGCATGTTTTTACTGAAAACTAAAATGTCATCGACATAAACTAAGACAAAATCTCTGTGTTCATTAAAGATTGAATCCATTTTTCTTTGAAAGACAGAATGTGCATTTTTAAGGCCAAAAGGCATAACTAGCCATTCAAAATGTCCTTCGGGGCAGGTAAAAGCTGTCCATTCTATACTATCTTTTTCCATTTTTACTTGCCAAAAACCTGATTTACAGTCAAATTTACTAAAAACCTTTTTGTCTTGTATGCTATTTATTAATTGAGATTTGTCTGGAATAGTATATCCGTCAAATTTTGTATTGTCATTAAGTCTTTTGTAGTTAATTACCATTCTGCTTTTTCCTCTTACTATCTCAGAATGTTTCATAACTATGAAGGCTGTTGATCTGTGTTTGGATATTGATTTTCGTATAACACCTAATTTAAGTAGTTCATTTATATGTAGTTTAAATTGCTCTCTTTCGTCATTAGTGAAGTCTATAGATGCAGTTCTAACTATATATTCTGAGTTAATTATATCCAGTTTACAATATACTTTATCGTTTTCCCAATATTTAATTGGGTTGTCCCCCATAATTTCTAATTTATCGAGTTTATGTAATATTTCGTCTATGTCTTGTTGGTTTCTAATAAAGCCTATATTTAAGAGGGTTTTTTCCCAATTTACAAAGTCGTAATCCATACAAAATGAGTTGTCGTCAAATAATTTTTCTAGATTATAAGAAAAATCATTATGCCAAGTGTCAAAATCTAATAAGTCTGTTTCGTCTGTTATTTTGTCTAGACAACAAGGTTCTCCTTTGGAGCAATTGTCACAGCAATCTATTCTATCTTTTAAGGGTTTCTTTGCTTTCTTTTGTACTGGAGTCATTGTGATATGTTTGTAAAATTTAACATAATCTCTATTGATGCTTATTCCTCCTAAAAAATGAAGCATAAAATTTAAGCCTAATACAAAGTCTGCACTTATTTTCATTTTGCGTAACCAGACCTTGGGAATGGTATAGGTTTCATTGAATGTATTACATGTATCTAAGAAGCTAATTTTTGCATTTGTGACATACTGTGTATACTTATGAGCAGTACCATCCATTTGGATTCCACTTGTTGGTTCTTTTGCTGTTTTTCGATAATTTAGAGGGACTAAATCTGTGTGTATTAGACATGTTGTACAGCCAGTGTCTATTACTGCTTCTGTTTCAAAGTCTTTATTTCCTATTTGTATTTTACATGGAACAATTAGGCTTCGTAGTTTTAATCCTTCATTACAGATATAGCTATCTTCATATACTCTTAGAGTTTCTTCTTCATAATACTCAGATAGTTCTGTTATATTTTCACGGATCTCAATTCCTTTTCCTTTGTTTGTAATATCTTTGTTTTTTCGTGGATTGTCTTGTTTTTCTAAAATACTGACTCTAGCTTCTAATGCTATGATTCGTTTTTCATGAATATTTAAGTGTTCAATTTCAAAAGTTCTTTTAGGTTCCGAATTTGTAAATTGTCTGTTAAACTTTTTGTTTAAGCAAATTGAACATGCTTCAATTTTACATAAGCGACATTTACATCTAAGTTTTCTTTCTGGAAAGAAATTACAGTATGTGCAAGGTCTATGGTCATATCCTTGTCTTTCTTGCCAATCATGGCTGCATTCTTCATCTAAATTCATAAGGGTCATAAAATGGATAGTAGGGTCATGAAATGAAGTTTGAGATATTTCAAAGAGGTGTCTTATGTCTTTTAGAATATCTTCCTGTTCTGAAAGATCATCGAACAGAATCCTAATATCTTGAATAATTTTATTTTGGTCCTTAGTATCTAATAACCTTTGCCAGCAGTGCTTTGCGGCGTTAGAGCGAGGTTCTCTGAAAACTGTACGCCAGGAGGGTCTTGTGCACCAACACTGTGTCTTAAATGATATTATCCACATTAGAAAATTAAATTTCATCATAAGTCCGAGTTTTAGGAAAATTGCATCATCGAAAATTTAATGAGATAAAGAGTTTTAGAAATATATAAAACATCCGACAAAATTTTTATCGTAATTTCTAAAAGGGAGTACCAGACGGGACCTACTTTAAAAAAAAAGTTTTCTTCCATTTGAGATCAAAATATAAAAAAAGATAAAGATAATTCATCAGTAGAATGTATGAAATTGAAAAAAAAATTAAACATAACTAAAAACAACTTACTGCTACTGCTATTGCCACCTCTCCTCCTACTACCAATCCTCCTACCACCATAACTGTTAGCAAGAGTGGCGTTGTCATCGTCGTCGACAACGGTGGCGGCATTGGCGTCGTTGATGACGGCAGCATTGGCGTTGAATCAAAATGGTCTATAGTTCAAGGGGCCGATATTCGTACATTTTCACCAAAAAAAATCCAAAACTTTTGTTTGGATGAAAGGAATTTAAATTCAAAAATTACTTGAAAGAAAAAAAATAACTCGCTTGCCTTTCCCTCTCCCACCGTGTTTTTTCTTTCTTTCTCTGAAATCTTTTGCCATCTTATCTCTTCCCCCTCCTACCCTTTTCCGAGAAAGCGGGCGTCCCCCTCTCTCCTTTTTTTACTTCTTATCACTATCCTTTATTCTCTGTTACCGTTCCTTTTTGTCGTGCACCGACCATTTGGGGCAAATGAGCTGAGAAGAGCTCGGCTTATCTATCCTTTCATGTGCCACTCGTTATGATGTTCTCGCTATGTGACCTGTTGATCTCTCCACACAACCACTGAATCTAGATTATCTAATATATTTTTATCAGAGAAGTCTTAGTCAGTGTTAGTGGAGCTGTACATTCGCATCTACGCATCTCTTTATTATTATTATTTTTACGAAATTAATACTTTTTTATTCTTATATTCCCTTTTATTCTAGGGAAAACTTCAAAAACCCCCTCTGTGGTTCCACACTTTTTCATTTTAGTACACTGTGGTTTAAAGTGTATCAAGTTAGTACCCTGTGGTTTCTCACTCTATCACTTTAGTACCCTGTGGTTTAAAGTGTATCAAGTTAGTACCCTGTGGTTTTGCACTTTATCACTTTAGTACCCTGTGGTTTCACACTTTATCACTTTAGTATCCTATATTTTAAAAAACCACAGGGTACTAATTTGATACAAAATCAAAACCACAGGATACTAAAGTGATAAAATGCAAAACCACAGTGTACTAACTTGATACACTTTAAACCACAGGGTACTAAAGTGATAAAGTGAGAAACCACAATGTACTAACTTGTACATTTTAAACCACAGGGTACTAAAGTGAAAAAAATTGAGACCACAAGGGGGATTTTTGAAGTTTTCCCTCTATTCTATATCTTTGAATTCTGTTCAATCAATACAAACTATACACTGTTCTCTAT
>NW_017892084.1:0-8708 GCF_001540865.1 Ananas comosus | reverse complement strand
TACCGGCACAAGAAGATGAATCAGGCCCCATTGTACTTCATTTGGATTCATTGGAGATTCACAGTAGTAGTTCTATATTTGATGTTATCGACAAGTACGTACTCTGAAAAAGCATACATCTTTCAACTTGTTCTGATTTGTGGAAATTCAGTATGCATGTTATTCGTTCCTGTCTTTCACTCTTCTATTAAACAAATTTACGTGTTACTTTCATCCCAACATAATTTAGCCTGTCATTTTTATACTTGATCTTAAGTTTTTATTTCAGATAAAGATTGCTTCTTTTTTCCCCTTCTTTCACTGTTGATTGGTTATCAGTTTATTAAGTAAATTTTAACCTATTAATTCCCGGCAAATTGATCACAGAAGCCACCTGATGAACTCTATTTTTTAAAATATACACACTAAGTGGCTTTCTTTTGGTTTTACACTAGCAGTTACTGATCCAAATGAATTATAGAACTCTAGAACGGGTATCCATATTAAACACTGGTAACTGAGGAAACAGCAGTTTTGACCAGATAGTCTTTTACTTAAGGAGTTTTGAAAACACACCTTGGTGGTAGAAACCTGATGGATAGGTTAGAGAAGAAAAGGGACAAAACAGGATGAAGGTAAGAGGACCAGAGAGTTTCATGGTCTGAAAAATTCGTTCATTCTCAGAAATTTAGGGTAACACGAATGACTATAAAGCTGACAAAATTATTTGTCGGAGGCTCATAGAGGGACAAAAATTTTGTGGGCACCGTCCCCAAACTAATAGTTTGGGGACGGTGCGGATCGGCGCCACGTGGCCGATCCAACAGGTGCCCTTCTCAGTTGTTTTCTCTCTCTCTCTAAAAACACAGGGCTTTGTTTTTTTTTTCCTTTCCATCCGTGGCCGTCGGATGTGCCACATGGCGCCCATCCGCATAGTCCCCAAACTAATTAGTTTGGGGACTATGCCCATAAAATTTTTGTCCCTCATAGAGTAGTATCTTGCATTAATTATCCGTTGTGGGCTGTTCAGTTGAGTTACTGGGTTTCCTTCTGACAAGGGTTTAGAGAGAAATTTCATGCTATGGGTGGAGTGTTCACTCCAATAAATAATACATCTTTGGCCTGATTATGTGATGTTAGTTATTACAATCAACTGCTATGTTTTGTTACATATTGTATACGTGTATTACTTAGGACCTGTTTGAATGTCTAAACAAGTTACATGGGAATAACTAGGGATATCTAAACAAGTGACATGCGAATAACTAGTGTTGGATCCCCAAGTCGTTACAGCATTAATTTTTTTAACTTCACTTCATGGTGAGGCCCTAATATTCATAATTTTTCACAACAATGCATTCCATTTTATTAGATGACTTATCATATCCTTTGAAATTAGGTTAGACATCTTTTCGTGTCACTTAACAACAAACTAATTAATGGCTTTCCGGTAAGAGGAGATATGCTAGATAGCTTACCCTCGCATCCAACCAGGCCCCCAGTGACTTCCCGCATCACGTGATTTCATTCTCTAGTTTAAACCCTTTCTCTTCGCTAAAATGAAAATAAGCCCTCTGGACATATCACGCTTTGCACTTCGCCTACAGGAAAACCCTCAATCTTTGTGCTATTTTATCACTTGACCCGTTCATTAATTCTTTCATCTGGAAGACATTATAAAACTATAAAATAGATTCCAAATATAGGTTTTTCTTATTGAGAGGTACTGGAGTGCAAAGCATGAGATATCCAGGGGTTTATTTATTTTAGTTCCCTGTTTTTTTTTTTCCATACAACATATTTCTGTTGCCTTATGTGTTGGAATTCCTAACTCGGCATTGTACATTGCAGGTATCTAAAGGAAGAATGGAACTACATGAATCAAAATCCTCCTGTGCCAGATATTCCCATACCAGAAAGGATATGGAAGAATCTCCCTCGTAGGATTGAGAAGAGGAAAATTGCGGTATAATTCTTATTAAAATTTATACAATAATTTTTGACCGTGCTTGATTTGACTTTTTCTAATAACTATGCTCTTGGTGATATTGTGCTGTTCTGGAATTGCAAACATAGTAATATGTCGTACACCAGAAAATCTCAATCAGTAATTCCCATCTATGACAATTTAGAAGCTATTGCTTCAGACAAATGAATGACACATAATATCAGCTGAACTACAGCAGCCTCGGGTGTTAAAATTTGGATGTGTTTGGATCAGGAGCTTCTCACTCGACAAATTTGTTGGTCATATTTGGGGCTGTTTGACCTGTCTTGAGCTTCCAGAGAAAATGCTGATCTATTCCGCGAACCACGAATAACTTTCCACTTTTCATGAAAATTACACACCGTCAGAGAAACGATTAAAAAGAACAAACAGCTTGTTCCGACAGTAGAAGCAGAATTTTCAAATTGGTACTTCTGCCCTTTGGGCACAGAAACTCATTTCAGCCTCCCTTCCCACTACTGTGGAAACTCCAAACATTTTGTTTGTTGCTTTATTAGCCAGGTCAAAGGGGCACTTTATGTGGTATCAGGTAGATGGGAACATATTTGGTCTTTGAAACCACTGGCCATGTCTAGCAGTTGATTAGCAGTAATCTATACTTCCAATCTGACAAGCTTTGTAGTTTCTTCTTTCGCGCTTTTATGTACACTTAACGAAAAATAGCGACTTTGCTTCGCAATAATACTTTTCATACCGGCATTCAATCGCTTGTAGTAAGACTTATATCCTTCCTGTTCCAGGTTCCTCAGCAGAAAAATGAGTATGATTGTGGTCTATTTGTGCTTTACTTCATGGAGCGGTTTATCGCTGAGGCCCCCGAAAGACTTCGAAGGAAAGACCTTGCAACGGTCAGCCAACATAAAGTTTGCGTGTTATATCACTGCACTGTCTTATTTCAATCAAAATGTTTGTTTCTTGACTCTTTCATTGGACAGCTTGGTGGTCGCAGGTGGTTTCGACCTGAAGAAGCTTCTGCTCTGAGAAACCGAATCCGAATCCTGCTTCTCGAAGAATTTGGGAAGGCTAAAGCTGGAAACTGCAAAAAGGAGTTAAAGTCCTCTGAGAACTCCGACGAAGATGGTTGACAGTGTTGCGGGTGACAACTATGGACTATACTGGAACTTCACAGCAACACTTCCACGTACACTTCAATCGACCGAACAATGTAAGTAGTTGCATCAATTTGAAAGTATGCTTTTCACTTCTAGTTTCCTCTGGCCAAAAATTCCTCCGAAATGAAAAAAAAAAAAAGGAAAAAAAAAAAGAAATTGCCGTGACTTCTCAAGGAGGTGATTCTCTAAGAAGCTTTTTTTTTTTTTTTTTTTTGCAAATCTGTCTCGAATTACGAATCCTCCTCAATTTTGCCCCAGCTTAACAGTGCTAGTACTAGCCATAGTCGACCAGGTGTATAAGTTACGACAGCGAACCTTATTATTCCTGTCCGCCGAATCTATCCTTCGGGCACCAACCGAACCATATATGGGTTTTGAAAACAAATTTGAGAGAGGAATGTACAGTCAATCTCCAACATTACATCGGTGGAAGGAATTCATACGGTGTAGATGGAAACCTGGGAAACAGTTGAAAGAATTCCATTAAGTTATGTTTTAACTATACTCATTCGAGAATCATGATAACTTTTGTTTTCTGGTTTCGTTCCGTCGGCGTCCTGATTATATCACCCGAGGGCATCCGGGAGTCGGAAAAAATCCTGATTGGTGTCTCGAAGCTTGTTTGATATCTACTCTATTCTCATGTCTGTAAGTAAATTGAACTTTTACACAACCAAAGGACTTGCTTTGTAGATCCATTACTCTTCAGCCTTTCTGTTTGTTTTTTTTTTCTTTTGATGCGATGAAATGTGCTGGTGGGATGATGGATTGCTTGCATGCTATGCGGCTGCAGAGAGGTTTTTGGCAACACAAATGTTTTTTCTTTAAAAAGGACGCCAAGTCGCATTGCGAGCTAACCGACAATAGAAGTCCCATCCCATCCTATGTACACTCACAAGGACGTTGTGTTTAGCATAAACAAAGCAGCAGGAACCTCTAATTAGGCCTCGGTTTTTCGTGCCTTATCTTTCATTTTATCTCTTTTTTTGTTGTTGTTGATTTTTTTTTAACTGTTGAGTATAGAGATATTTGGGACTGGTTGTAGGAGCCAAGTAAGAGGCTTTTCTAGTCTCTGTTCGTCTTTTTGGTTCTTTATCTATCGAATAAGGTTTTCTCCTGCTTACTTTTTGTTATTGTTATACTGTTATTACGTTGCAGCTGTAGGTATAAATGTAGGCAATATAAGCCTCTCATTCGGTAACCTTTCTATCCATCTGTGTTTACCGTTTCCCCGGTTTGGGAGGCCTGATGTGGGCGTGTAATGGACTGGCACGCATGCGAAGCGTGAACTTAGCCACCCATCCGCACGTGTAAGTCGCACTTAAAAATCATACAGAAAGGCGGTGTGGTTTGTCATTACATTAAGCATTCTGATCTACGAGTTCAGCTGCTCTACCAAAATTTTGAAGATGCCTTGGGGAGTTCTGCTTTTGAATCTGTGAATACCGCATGCGCCGTTCTCACCTATCCGGGCACGCCTTATATTCTTCTCTCTAAAATCTCTTTCGTCTAACTTGCACTCCATATTTCAATCAATGCCCGGTGGTTCCATCGTAAACTAAATATAGCAACTCTGTAATACTGAGTTCTCTATAATAAAGTGGTTTATTATAGAAGTTTCATTCAAAGCTGTTCTTGTGCATGCCATTCTATACGCAGAGAGAGAGAGAGAGAGAGAGAGAGAGAGAGAGAGAGAGACCGTACAGCCAATGCTCTCTGGATTATCTATAGACGCCAAACTGAATGGCAGACGATGGAATTAACAGCTTCCATTTCGAGCTGTTGCACGACACTCCTGTTCAAAAAGCCAGCACTTGACAAAAACCTGCCATTAGCAGAAACTACAATATTCAACCAGCACTTCTACATCTATATACATCCAAGAGGGAAAGGAAAAAAGCGCAATTAGCACTTTCTACCATTATTGCTATGTAGGGTGAGTATACGTAGAGATGAATACACATGCAGTCTCTATACAGCTCACCTACAAATAAGAACATACGCGTGTATAAGCTATTCTTTTGATGTACAACTAGAAGGCTAGGAGATGTAACAGAGGAATCATCTTAAGGGCGTAGGGGGTGTCGTTACCTCCGGCGTTTCTTCTTTTCTGGCGTCTCGTGTACCTGCTTTTTCACGCCGTACATTTTCAGCTGTAGATTCTCAAAAGCTTCTGATATGGCCTCAACCTGCACATCATAACAAGCCAAATATTAATCCTCAGAGAGATTTTGGCAGTGCTTGGCATTGTTTATGCTTTTGTTTCATATTTTTGTTATTCCTCAAATCCTGGCGTCAAGTTATTGTTCTCAATTGTTTGTTTGTTCACGAAGTACGAATTGCTTCTCCAGAGTGGACTTTGTTGTCGGTTGGAGCAACAGCAGAAACTTCAAATAAGAGCTAACCACAGCAAAAGTTTTCAGACTTTTTGATTTTCAACAGCTAGTTAGTTGCCATTTCTCAAAATATAGTAGTTCAAGAAGTCAGGCCAAACAGGCACAGAACGAAGCCCAAGCCAAATGCAATTTTTTTAGGGCAAAAATAGAAGAGCATAAACCAAATCGAACGAAGTAACAAATACTTCAAGGGCTTGAAAGAGTGGAGTGAACTAACCAATTCAGGCTTCTTGGCATACACCCTCACAATTCTGTCCTGGTAACATGTAGGAAGAAGGCAGCTGATGCGATCATCTGAGATGGAGAACTTCTTGTCGCTGTCGTAATCCTATTACCCCAAAAAATTTCTTCTTAGAAATGCAGCAAGAAGAAAAAATTAAGGTCCCACCATATCAAGGCATAAAACCAAGAAAATAAATAAATAAATAAATCTATCTATCAAAATTTTTCATCCGACTGTTATGCACATTACTGCAGATTATTCTTCATATAAATTGCCTCTAAGAGCTAACCCTAGCATGTTTTGTTTCTTGTGGTGATCCATTTCCATTCTCCAGAGACTGATTTTTCAAAGTTGTTATGAAAATACTGTAGCAAAAATTGTTTATGGAGAAAAATATAGTACCTTGAAGAAATTGATGCTGGATACAGGAACATGGGCGACAGAGAAAGCGGATATGTTAGTAGTCAAATTGATCGCGAGCGGGAAAAAATCAAAAAAAGATAATCATTTTAAAGAAATGAACTTGCCAGATACCTCTCAATAGGGTTATCTCTTCCACGCGTCAAATCGATCTTAACATTGCTAACGGCGACATCCTCTTCCTTCAGTTGTACTCCGCCGGCTGCCTGCAAAACATAGTATTATCAAGATACAAAACTACAATAGTCTTATAACGTAGAGTTGGGCGCATTAGTGAATAATTGAGAAAGAAATTTTAGATTCTAAAGACCTGGCAGCATATTATGTCTTGCGGAGCGATGTCCTTAAAATGCTCGATTTTATCCTTCGGAACAGCATACTCATTGCAGAACTGCCTCGCATAAATGGGACGTAATGTCAAAACAAATTGCCAATTCAACATCCCGCTAAACAAAGTGCCACTAGGAAAATAGGATTGATAAAAAAGGTAACTCTATGTTCAAAATAACTAGCAATTTACGTAAAATAATATAATCTTGTGGTGATATGATAATTTGAAAAGCGAGAATCGTTACAACATAAATAAATAAATAACGATTAGAAGCCGGCAGTTAGAAAATGAATCCTTTAAAAAGAACCACTTTGCATATGCATACGTAAAAGTTCTCTTGTTATTCGACAGGATGAATAAAAGTTGAGCATGGAGAAACTTACCTGGTATAAGTCTCTTCGACGAATACGTCGGATAATATCTCTTGATTCTTGCAACTTCTTGCTATCAGCTATTTCAATGGTTTTTAGTAGTGTATCATCCAGCTACAAAGTTGAGAGATACATAAGCATAAAGAACAGTGTACATAAAATAAAAAATAAATATAGTCAATTATGGGTGGTTAAGGAAAAACCTTCCAAAATTCAGCGGGGTCCAAAGAACACGAAGATATTTGTAGGTAATCATTGGCCTTAAGAAGCGCATCTACAAGCATGAGCTCAACGGCCTAAACGGAAAAGCAAAAATGTTAGAAAGGTAGAAGCCGTGTATATTTCATTTTTGTGCAGGAAAAAGGAGTTTGTGAGCAAATCAAGACGCATAAAATTCTAGAGCAATTAGAAATTTAAAGAAAATATTTAATAGTGTTTAGTTAGTGCACAAAGCTCTCATCAAAAGAAACTCTGACAAAGATCCACGGTCAGAAATTTCCTGGGGGATAATAGGGTATACAATGCACTGGTATTCTTAACTAAAAGTGTGCATTTAGCATGAATACAAAATGAAAGAAGCATAATGGATTGGTACTACCAAGCAACAACCACATAAATCTTAAGGAAAATCACATACATACCCCTGTGCCAATCCATAATTTCCTAAATGCCCGCACATTATATCTAGAAATTCGAGAACACCCTTAGGATAAATAACATAAATGAAATTTTAGAATGCCATCCGAAGGGGCATCTATGATTTTTAAAGCTTATGACGGTATAGTTGAACCAGGCATTTTTTCACTAGAACAGTTTAATATGTTTTAGAAAGACAAATGTTAAACCAGCCATGATTTGTATTGCATATCTTTGGGACATGCATGTCTAAAAAAATATAAGTACCTTCACTTTTGCATGGGTGTAGACGGTACGATGAAGGTCAGCACGAGTTGCAAACAATTTGTGGATGGTAAGATCTGGTCCTGAAATCATTAGTAACTCGACAAGCACAAAAATAATTTTCGAGTATTTTCAACAGAATAATTACATTCTTTGGCTGGGTAGCATATTTCATTGTCCATAACACGCATGCCTTCTAATAATCTGCAAGAAAGGTTAATATACAGAACAAAGGTTAGCAAAAAGATTGAAACTAAAGTCTGATTAATTGTGCCCTCTCCAACATAATGAAGAAAAAGAAGCAATTACATCACTTTTTATACTAGTTCATGTTGCTATACTAATCTCTGGCATCAATTATATTAATAGTAAACGACAACAATAAGGGCATGCATCATTTTTCTTTTTTTGGCATTTTTCTGTTGTACGCTAGTTAACTTACATTCAATTTTTGACTAACAAATGTCCATTGATTGCTCTCAAGCTTTCACTAACCCTACATAACTATCTATATACATATATCCTTGCAAATTGCAAATTTTCATGCATTGACTTCAAAAGTTTAACTTTCACATATATACCCTTGTACTTGCAAAAAATGGCCTTCTCTAGAAGACTTCGCTAATATAAAACAAACTTCTCCCTATAGATTATGGATAGCTGCATGAGTAGATACAAAAATACGGACTTTCATTGGGGTATAATAACTGAACCTCCTTAGAACTAGATAAATGAATTCTTGTTCCTACTAAGGTAGGTTATTCTCTTCCAGAATTTAAGAGCCAAATTACAGTGGACCAAGTCAATTCATTTAAACAAATTCAACAAGCTGCTAATAACTGCAAAGGCTGGCCAAAACAATCAAACTCGGTGAACTTTTTATGAAGGGAATAAGTATTCTATAGGGGGACATAAAGTATATGGAAAATATCTCCCGACATGCTCTACATAAACTTTTGGCAACTAGA
>NW_017892083.1:0-8758 GCF_001540865.1 Ananas comosus | reverse complement strand
GCCCTAAACATGTTGGGCAACTCCGTTTAACATTACGAAAATGTTAGAGTATAGTTCATGTACAAAAGGCCTAATATGGCACTGTTTTGATTATAGGGCGCGGAAGCGGCTTTCGTAAAATCCGGGAGTCGTCATGTACTACACCCACACGATTATTAGAGGTGGGGGGTGCACGCTGGAATCGTTGGATTCCCTTCTATGTCTGTTTTCGCTATTCTTGAGCATATATGTATATATATACCCATTCATGCATAGTAGGGTAGATACATGTGGAACTTGGTTTGACTTCATTTATATGTTTCTAACTTAGTTGAACATATTGGACGATAGAACCAAAATGGACATATGTGATTGGACCCTCAAGTTGTGTGAATGTGAGGTTGGACTTGGACAATAGAAAACAAGGGTGACATTGACATGAAAACAAGATTGGCATTGAGAGATAAACCGTTAAACATAGTTTAACCAAATTATGGCATCATCACGGGTATGGCCTTGAGTGTGGCAAGAATGAATAGATAGAGACCTATCATGACATCGGCATTGTGACCAGTGGCTATGAATCCTCAAGTTGGGGATTAGATCGATACTCACATTACGTCTTGGCTTGAGGGAGGTCGCTTCCCCTCGAGCGGTGCGCTCCGGAGTTGGTCACTACTGGGCGAGGTAAAGTCCCACCAGTTGACGGTCCCTAGGGAGGTTCGAGTTCCCCGTTATTAAGGAATTTTGGGTTGTGAGTTATTGGGGTTAATAGAGTTAACCGGCAAGATTGGGTAAGAGCCAAAACTTGATTATGATTGGAGCATGCATGCATTTCCGTTATCGCATTGAATTATATATCTACTTGCTTCTTTCTTGCAGGCATAGTATTAGTCGCATTAGTAGTGGTTACTTTTCCTCCTTTGAAATACTTATGCCTGGATGGACCTAGTGGGTAAGTCGGCGAGGTCGGATGCCGAGCCCACTGGGAACTTCGTTTAGTTCTCACACCATTAACCCTATAGGTCCTAGCACGAGCGGGGCGGCGGAGGACCGAGGCAAGGGTATAGCGCCGTAGATAGCGGCCACCGGGACATTAAGCATTTTGTAGTCATTCCCCTTTTGGTGTATACGTATCAACTTTATTTTGTTGAATCAGTGAGATGTAAAGCTGTAAACAAGTGTGTGTTTGGTGGATGACTAAATGTAAAAGATATAATGGTTGAATGGAATTGTAATAGTTTTACTTGTATTTGGTTTAAATTTAATCAAATATCATGTGGGTTGTATATTTAGCTTAGAACTTTCGCTTCCGTTGTTGCTTGCCCTCGTGCAAGCCTTGTATTATATATGCAATTCGCTTGTTGATTGCTTATTTATACTTGTTGTTAGAGCCTTGGGCGGACAGGGGAGGCTCTGTCCGTTCGGCATCTGTTGACGTGACCCGAACCCGACCAAACTGGCGGGGATTGGGGCGTGACAGATATAATGGTATCAGAGCGAAGTGGAAAGCAAAAGTCTAGGAATGACCTAGCAACCATAGGTTTGGAGACCCTAAGGACTTAGGAAAATGCTTGACGTGGACTTGGTTTATACGAAAGCGAGTGATTGGGTTGATGGTAACGGTTCTCTAGAAGGAAGTAGAGATGGACCCGAAGGCTTAATTGTCGTCTACTTAAGGGACTTTGTGGGGCGGCCGACCACATAACACCGAGAGTGGAAATAATTAGGCTTGTGCTTTCGCTTAATTGGGTAGTTATTCGGAACGTGTAAGAGTCACGTGCTTCGAGTACTGATGTGTGTGTGCATTGTGTTTCAGGAAGCGATGGCACCACCAAGGAGAGTTACGAGGTCCACACCGGCGGAGCCTCGGGAGGTGCCCGGGCAGTCGGGGTCGGACGACGTGCGTGAGCTGCGAGCCCAGGTAGCGGCATCGGCCGGGGCTATGCGGCATTAAGGGGAGCAGATTGGGCAGCTCCATGAAATGATAGAGCAACAGGCAGCGGCGGCATCTGTGCCAAGGGATCCGCCTGCACCAGCTGCTCTTGTAGCACTACCTCCTGCGGTGGCGGCAGCACCAGTGACGGCTATTCCTCCGACGACATCGGGTTCATCGGCTCCTATTTCCGACATACTTGAGGCCGAGCAGGAGCGCACGTTGGCGGCGCTGACAGCATTTAAGCGATTCAACCCTCCAACCTTCAACGGTGATGTGAAGGATCCGTGGACGATTGAGAATTGGCTAGCCGCGATGGAGGCCTTATTCGAGGATATTTATACCCTCGAGAAGGATAAGGTTCATTTGGCAGCTCATTGTTTTGACGGGTCGACTCGGTTGTGGTGGAACCAAGCGAGGAAAAATCGCTCGCTAGGGCACCCTTTCCTTACTTAGGAAGCATTCCAGGACATGCTGCTGATGGAGTATTTCCCCGAAAGCGACAAAAGGAAAATCAAGGAGGATTTTAAGAAGCTGAGGCAAGGAAGCCGCTCAGTGCGGGAGTACGAGAGGGAGTTCACGCACATGATTAACTGTGTGCCGGACTTGGTCTATGGAGACAGGGACCGAGCGGAAGTATTCGAGCGCGGGTTGCGACCCGAGATTTTTAAGGTCATACATGCTTTCCGGTTGAAGCATTCCAGGAGATGCTGCTGATGGAGTATTTCCCCGAAAGCGACAAAAGGAAAATCAAGGAGGATTTTAAGAAGCTGAGGCAAGGAAGCCGCTCAGTGCGGGAGTACGAGAGGGAGTTCACGCACATGATTAACTGTGTGCCGGACTTGGTCTATGGAGACAGGGACCGAGCGGAAGTATTCGAGCGCGGGTTGCGACCCGAGATTTTTAAGGTCATACATGCTTTCCGGTTGAAGACCTACGAGGAAGTGCTCGATCGCGCGCTTTGGGTGGAGCGCGGGAATGCAATCGCGCGTGATGAGCGCGAGACCTTTGAGAGAGACAGGGAAAGAGATAAATCNTCCAAGAAGCGACCGGCTGGTGGATCCGCGGGGCAATCGAGTTCTAAGCGACCCCCGCGACCACAACGATCACAATGGCGGGGAGGTAGGAGTCGGACACAGGGCCAGATTACCTACCGGTGTGTGATATGCGGTGGAGAGCATAGAGCCACCAGTTGCCCACCGCGGGAGGGGCGGTGTTACCAATGTGGCCAACAGGGGCACATGAGCCGAGAGTGCCCAGGCGGCACGTCCCCAGCCCCGTCATCAGCTTCAGCTCAGTACACACAGCGACAGCTGGCGGGACTGCCACCCGCCGAATCTGCTGGACGATCGTCGGCGCCTCGTCAGTTGGAGGCTTCTGGAGCACCTAGTGGGCGGGTTTTTGCCACTCAGGTGGAGGAGCCACCAATCATCATTCCCGACGACGTCGTGGCAGGTATTATTCTAATCAGAGGCACTAGGGCTAGAGCCATATTTGGTACGGGTGCATCTCATTCATTCATATTAGCATCATTTGCACAAGCTCATAACATAGAGATCACTCATAGTGAGGAGTATTGGTCAATGAACACTCCCGAGCACTCGATCGACGTCTATGATGAGTGCTTGGACTGCCCAGTGCAAATAGGTGATTGGATTATGCCGATCGACCTCCTAGTGTTGAAAGAAATGAGGGGATTCGAGGTAATCTTCGGGATCAATTGGCTCTTTAAGTACTACGCGGTTATAGATTGTGAAAGAAGGGTGATCACGTTCCGTGAACCAAACCAAGAGGAGTTTGTCTATCGGGCGTGTAAGGGCAGACGCTTTGCAGCCACTATATCGACGGTGAGGGCGAAACGGATGATCAAAGGCGGTTGTAAGGCCTACTTGGCGACCATCGTAGACCCTCGAAAGGAATATCCGGAACTGAGGATATTCGAGCTTGGCGGATGTATCTGGATGTGTCCGGGTATACCGGGATGCCCCCAGATCGGGGAAGTCCGAGTTCGTCATTGATTGATTCCCGGCGGCGGCGCCGATTTCGAAGGCTGGTACTAGAATGGCCACCGCGTGGAGTGAAGGAATGAAAGCTCAATTACAGACCTGCTCGATAAAGGGTTCGTCGACGGCGAGTAGTGTCCCGTGGGGAGGCTCCGGCTGCTACTCTTCTAAAGAAGAAAACGGCACTCCGACTCATGCGTCGATTATTCGTGAGTCGAATAGAGGACGTCAAGAATTAAATACCTCGCTTGCCGAGAATGATACCTTGTTAGGTCTTGTGCTGTGGCACAGTTTCCGTGAACGGAGTCGTAGTCTTGAAGATCGGTGCGTAGTCGTCGAAGATGAAGATCAAGATTTCTCGAGAAGTGGAAAATAACTCACTATAAATGATCACGCACGTCTAAAGGTAAAGGTTTTAATTATGTATGGCATTCATACTAATTATAGCATTAGAATCATTTAATCAAAGTTTAGTTGATATAGAAGTGCCTCCGAAACTTTGCGGAACCCGGGGACGCGTGCAAACATTCCGAAAAAATTGCACTTGTGTACCGTTATAGCATTGCCCCGCTTACCAGATACAGGCCATTCATACTTGGCTTCGTAAATTTGTTCTCTAGGTACGGGACAGCATTTCGCCGTACCCGTACACAGCTGTAAATCGGGCGAACACTTTCTCAAATCCGACTCTCAATTGATTCTAAAGTCTATAAATAAGCTTTGGGTCTCTAATCTCAGGAAGCATCAAACAAAATAATGCTTTGAGAGAGAAACCCTAAGAGGCTCGGATTTCATCTAAAACCTAATTTTCTAGTCAGCTAGGCCTCTTTTAAGGTACAAATCGATGATTATTGAGAGTTTCTTTATATTGTCGATTTGATCTCCCGCTTCGCTTGGAGAGTTCTATTCCTGCGCTTTTTACGATTATCCTGAAGCGAAGATCACCAATATTTGATGTTCATGAACTGGCGTCTTGTGGATTCTGGCTGTGAACCGAAGGCAGCTTCGTGGATTCTGTGATCGTGGCTCAGTGGATTCCAATTTGCTGGGGTCGTAGAGATTCGACATGATCGGGGCCTTCGTGGATTCGAAGTGCGTGACGTTATCGTGGATTTGGACGTCGGCAGTCGTTGATTCCGGACGTGGGGCGTGGACAACCCATTGGCGTGCGCGAGATCCGGAGAAGATAAAAGAGAGGTTTGAGTCCGTGGATTCGGTAAATCACCTTGTAATCTTTTATTCTTAGTGGATTGTTATCGCGTGTTGGTCCCGTGGGTTTTTTACTCCAAGTTGGAGTTTTCCCACATAAATCTCGGTGTGATTTTTATTTTTCGCATTTATTTTTATCGCATTGAGATTTGTGGTTTTTTGGCTTTTACACCTATTCACCCCGCTCTAGGTGTTAGATACAATATAGATAGATCCTTGGGCTCCTCAAAACTTTCAGACCTGTTCGACCAATTGCAGGGGTCGAGGGTATATTCAAAGATTGATCTGCAGTCGGGGTATCATCAATTGAAGATACGTCCCAAAGATGTGCACAAGATGGCATACCGTACGCGGTACGGCCATTATGAGTTCACGGTCATGCCATTCGGGCTCACTAATGCACCGGCAGCATTTATGGACCTGATGAATCGGATTTTCCGTCCGCTATTGGACCAATGCGTCGTGGTTTTCATTGACGACGTATTGGTATATTCTCGGACCGAGGAAGAACATGAGGAGCATTTAAGACTCGTGTTGGAGGTACTCCGGAAGGAAAAGCTTTACGCAAAACTAAAGAAATGCGAGTTTTGGCTTTCGGAGGTCACTTTTTTGGGTCACGTTGTATCCGGAGATGGCATTTTGGTGGACCCAAAGAAAGTTGAGGCGATTAAAGATTGGCCTCGCCCGACAAGTGTAGCGGAAATTCGTAGCTTCCTTGGACTTGCGGGATATTACCGGCGGTTCATTGAAGGGTTTGCTAAGATAACAACTCCACTAACGCGTCTTACGCACAAAGGGGTGAAGTTTGTGTGGAGCCCCGAGTGTGAGCGGAGCTTTGAGGAGCTAAAGACTAGACTTACGTCTACTCCGGTGCATTGCTTTGCCGACGCCGTGAGAAAACTATGTCGTATACAGTGATGCCTCATACATCGGTCTCGGATGTGTCTTAATGCAAAACGGCCGAGTCATAGCTTATGCTTCGCGCCAGTTGAAGAGTTATGAAAAGAACTACCCGACTCACGATCTTGAGCTAGCGGCGGTTGTTTTCGCGCTAAAATTGTGGAGGCATTACCTGTATGGGGAACATTGTGAGATCTACACCGATCATAAGAGTCTCAAATATTTGTTCACCCAGAAGGAGCTAAACTTGCGACAGCGGTAGTGGTTAGAGTTGCTTAAAGATTATGACGTCACGATTCTCTACCACCCCGGAAAAGCGAACGTCGTGGCCGATGCTCTAAGTAGAAAGTCGGCGGAAAATTTGCCGGCGGAGATTACGCCTCAATCGGCATTGCAGAGGGAGATGCAACAGTTGGGACTAGAAGTTGTGGCGCCAGGAGTGCCGGCAACACTTGCCACCTTAGTTGTGCAACCAACCTTGTTGGAGAAAATTAAAGAATGACAAGCATCGGATGAGTTTCTCCAAAAGGTGCGAGGCAAAGTTGAAAACGGTAGTGCCGATGATTATGGCATTGGAACCGACGGCGCACTACGATATCGGGGTCGTTGGTGCGTGCCCAAGGACGACGATCTTCGGAGGGCGATTATGCAAGAAGCGCATCAATCTCCCTATAGCATCCACCCGGGCGGCACCAAAATGTATCAAGATTTGAAATTGCATTATTGGTGGCCGGGCATGAAGAGAGATATAGGGGAGTTCGTGGCACAATGTCTCACGTGCCAACAAGTGAAGGCGGAGCGTCGATTCCTAGCGGGTAAGTTGCAGAGTCTACCAATACCCATGTGGAAATGGAAAAATATTGCAAAGGACTTTGTGACAAGTTTGCCTAGGTTGCAAGGTGGACACGACGCGATATGGGTAGTTGTGGACCGGTTGACAAAATCGACACAATTTTTGCCAATCCACACTACTTGGTCGGGAGACAAGTTAGCTCAAGTCTATATCGACGAGGTGGTGAGACTTCATGGGGTTCCGGTATCTATCGTATCAGATCGGGACCCTAGGTTCACATCTCACTTCTTGAAGAGCTTACAAGATGCACTAGGCACGCGGCTCAACTTTGGTACGGCATTCCATCCTCAAAGTGACGGTCAATCGGAGAGGACGATTCAAATACTTGAGGACATGCTTCGAGCGTGTGTACTTGATTATAAGGGCGGATGGCATGGTTATTTACCGATGGCGGAATTCGCATATAATAATAGTTATCAAGAAAGTATTGTGATGGCGCCATTCGAGGCCCTGTATGGAAGGAAATGTCGCTCGCCGATACACTGGAGCGATGTGGGCGAGAAAATGGTTCTTGGCCCGGATGTGGTGCAGGAGGCGGAAGAGAAGGTCCGCCTTGCCCGACAAAGGTTAGTAACGGCGCAATCAAGGCACAAAAGTTATGCCGACATGCGGCGAAAAGATATTGAGTTCGCGGTAGGAGACCCCGTATTTCTAAAAGTATCGCCGATGCGAGGAGTTAAGCGGTTCGGTGTTCGCGGGAAATTCAGCCCCCGCTATATCGGACCCTTCGAGATTCTGGAACGAGTTGGAGCGGTGGCCTACAAGTTGGCATTACCACCGAGGCTTGCGGGAGTACATGATGTATTCCATGTATCTCAACTCCGCAAGTATGTGAACGACCCGGATCATATTCTCTCGTATATACCGATAGAACTTTAAGAGGATATGACTTATGAGGAGTTCCCGGCGTATATTGTCGACCGGGAGGTGCGGAAGCTTCGGAACCGCGAAATCCCATATGTCAAGATTCATTGGTGCGAACATGATGACCGGGAAGAAACGTGGGAGCTCGAAAGCGAAATGAGGGAGCGTTATCCTCATCTCTTCGAGGATCCGAAGTGAGGTATGAAATTTAAATTTCAACCTTAGAAGTTTCGCGGATGAAACTAAATTAAGAGGTGGAGAATGTAACATACCACATCCCTCGTAAATCGTGCCGAGTTCCGTCAAAACGAGCGGAACGCGGAATTGAATCAGTTAGAATGGACCCTGAGCACATTAGGGCTCATAAGAGAAGCAAAAAGGGACCCGAGAGAGAGAATCAGAAAATCTGGTTAAGTCCCAGATTTTGTTCTCTCGGGGACCGGTCCCTGAAGGAGAGACCGGTCCCTGTACACGTAGCCTGCCAGGAAGTCCTGAGGCATCTGGTCCGTGGTGGTGAGACCGGTCCTCGGGAGACCGGTCCCTGAAGGGGCAGACCGGTCCCTCGCTGCGCAACAGCCGAAAAACTCGAAAATTTGGCTAAGTCCTGGAACACCCATGTTCGGAAACCAGTCCCTGGTCGGGGAGACCGGTCCCCAAAGGAGAAAAATGCCCAGTCTGGGCAGATCAAGGGGAAACAAGTTGAGGGGCTTAAATGCAATTGTCACAACACTATATGTGGACACCCCTCTCTCTCCCACAGCCATTTTCACCCTTCTCACCCATTTCCTCTCTTTCTCTCTCTAGAACTCTTGCTCTAGGGCTTGGAGAAGAAGAAGAAGAAGCAAGGGAAGGTGGATTTGGAGGCTTTGGTGGGTTCTACAAGCTCTCCTACAAGAAGGACTTGGAGGGGCTTGGGCTAAGGTGAGTTTTTGGTAGAAATGAGTCTAGGGCTTGGTTTTAATCCCTATGTTTTGGAGCTTTGGGTTGTTTTTGGCCATGGGAGCCTTCTATATG
>NW_017892082.1:7796-8783 GCF_001540865.1 Ananas comosus | reverse complement strand
GTCATATAATGATGTAACATGGAAAATGAAGAAGCAAAATGAAGCTACTACAAGAGTGATAATTACTTTGTCACTTCTCCCAAAAAAATAAGAACAAGAAAATTAATTTAGATCCTCAGTTAAAATTAATTTGAGGTAAAAATGTACAGAACTTATATGAACTACAAATTATTTTGAATTGATTACTTAATTTTTTTTAAAAAAATTATTTTACTATCTATTTTTTTTATTTATTTAATCTGAGTAAGTCAATGACACTTTAATTTCAAAATTTAAATATGTTGTTTATTTTTATTGATTTAGTTAGTATGTTTTATACATTTTTCACGGCTATAAGTTTATTAAGTCAAAGTATTGTTAGCTGACTCAAATCAAATAAATTGAAGGTTTTGATAATAAAATCAAAATTTTAAAAGATTAGATCTATGAGTTAAATCAATTTATGGTTCGGATAAGTTGTATAAGATTTTACATTAATTTGATGATAAAAATTGGTTTTGAAACTTATGCATGGTGTTCAAAGCTACACAAAGGTCTCAAATGCTGGATCTTGTAGATCTTACGTGGCTCAATCATTATCATGACAAAAAATGAAAATGCCTTGTCTCAAATGTGTCAAAATTTTGTACTCTTTTTGTTGGATTCTTATTTCCCTAGAATAAAACAAGAACTTATATAAGTGTGTAGATCTCTCTCTCTCTCTCTCTCTCTCTCTCTCTCTTATAGTGTGACATTCCAGAATTTAAAATAGAAAAAACTTCAAATACCATCCTTTTGGTTTCACACTTTTTAACTCTAGTATTCTGTGGTTTAAAACGTATTATTTTCATACTCTGTGGTCTCATTTTTCTCTTTCCGTTATCCTCTCAGTTAATTTTTTCGTTAAATCAGTGGCAAAGTTAAAACCACAGGGTACTAAAATAAAAATTCTGTAAATCACACGGTACTAAAGTGGATATTCAATAAACCATAGGTTGGAGGGTGGGG
>NW_017892082.1:0-6843 GCF_001540865.1 Ananas comosus | reverse complement strand
CCCTTCTGTACTCATTAGACTTTTCTGGGGCATCTAGCCTACAGAACAGAAAGCCCACAGCCCAAAACCCACACAAAACTGTCTCATTTCTTTCTATTCCCCCAAAATCCTCTCTCAAGAGCTGATGCTTCTCTGGAGAGAGAAAAGCAATGGCTCTCAAAGCCCCTCCTCTTCCAACCCCTACCACCAAATCACTCCACCCTCCCCACCCCTTCCCCTCTCATGGAGATGCCACCTTGTTCCCCCAACCTCCTCTCCTTTGCACCCACCACCCTTACTCACTTTCTCTCTCTACAAGAACCCACCACAGGTCTCACTCATTTGTCCCACCAGGTGAGCACCAAATTATCCCTCATATATTTGTTGCCTACCATGTGTTTGATATATTGCCACAGAGAGTTTTGTTGGTGGTGCTACTTACAGTTTGTGTTGGTCTCTGAGTTTGGACTAGTGGGTAGTAGGGGAAAATGCTTGTTTCACCGAAAGTCGAGGGGGATGATTAAATGCCTGCTTCCGTCGTTAGGTTCGCCGTAACTTAAATTCGCATCCCAAAATGCCGTTAACTGACTTCGTCTTGGGTGGTGCGGAAGTCAATTACGGGAGAGAAAGAGATGAGAATTGTTGGAATTAGAGGGCAGCAGAAACTTACAAACTGAGTAGCCAACGTACCCAGAGATCGAAATCGGATTGGAGTGCTTGTTTTACTAGACCACATGGCAACAGGAAAAAATAATAACAACAAACTAAACACGATGTAACTTTCTCATTCTCTTATGTATTAGTGTGAGAATTTCGAGCACAGTAAATAAAAAAGTTGGATAATTACAGTTTCAAAGCCATTAACTTTCTATCTAACAAATAGTGATAGAAAAAAAATTTTCACCTGAACTTCAGTTCAACTGGAAGTCATTTTCAACTTGAAACTTATTATCTGGTCTATATGTAGGTAGTTGTGGGGAGCTTTGTGGGTGGTACTTACAGTTAGTATTGTTCTTCGGGTTTGGAGTAATTAGTATTGGGAGAAAATGTGAGACATTTAGATCAGATGGACTCTTTTTTCTCTATTTGTCTACAATGTATTATTGATGGGTTATGTTATTAGCGTCGATTTTCTCTTGGCTTCTGTTCGTCAGCATTGGAGAAATGTTCGTTCTTCTTTTGGTCGCGTACTGTAAAAACTGGTTTTTTAGTTTGTCCCTTGGTTAGTTGCAATCTTGTATCAGCTAAAGAGCAAGAGTAAGCATGTATTAGTGAAACTTATTATGCGGTTTACTCTTCTTGTCCACCATGTGTTTGTTATATTGCCCTGTCGAGTTTTGTCGGTGGTGCTAGCATACTATAGTTGGTGGCTTCTTGTATAGTTGTATGTGCAGTTCTTGAAGCTTGGACTTATTGGTATTTGGAGAAAGTTTGAGAATTTTTGATGAACTGAGCTCTCCTTCTCCATTTACGTTTAACATATTAATGATGGATGATCTCAGCGTCTGTTCTTTGTGCGTCTTGGAGAAGTGTCGCATTTTTTTGGCCATGTATGGTAAAATTTACTTTTGGCATGCACTTTTCTGCCGGACAAGAGTTTTGTTTGCTTTATGTTTTTCTCTTATATAATTATTCTACTTATGGGTATCACGTAAATAAAAACTTAATAATTTAGGATGCGTTGCAAGGAACACAACTCTTTCTAATGCCCAGGAACATGATGAAACTGAAGTTGCAAGAGGTTACACCATGACCCAATTCTGCAATAAGATGATTGATTTCTTCATGATTGAGAAACCCCAAACCAAGGATTGGAGGAAAATATTGGTGTTCAGAGATGACTGGAGCAAGTACAGAGAGAACTTCTTCAACAGGTGCCAAGTGCGTGCCGATACCGAGAAAGATCCTATTATGAAACAAAAGCTGGTTGGGCTTGCTAGAAAAGTTAAGAAGGTATAGTTATCTTCACTCTCCTGGGTCCTCGTATGTTCTTTCGTGCTTCGTGGATTTCATAATTTTCACCCTAACATGCTTTGTTCTTTCCATTATTGTGCAAAGAAATGAAACTCTTGCTTCGTGCCTTTCAGATTGATGATGAAATAGAAAAGCATATGGATCTTCTCAAGGAGGTTCAAGAAAGTCCCCTCGACATTAACGCTATTGTTGCGAGAAGGCGGAAGGACTTCACAGGGGAATTCTTCCGTCATCTTACTGTATTCTCAAATACATACGACAATTTGGATGATCGAGATGGTACTCTACCTGTTTGAACACTATTACTGGTGCTTATACTACACTATTGTTCAAGTTGAGTTCCTGTTCTTTTGAAAGCACGGGAGCATTTGTGCTTGTGACTACTTAGACGTCGGATCACCTCAAGATCTGTGCAGCACAATTAACGGTGTGTCCCATTAAGTCTCTTTTACTAGTATTGCACTGATATTGAGGCAATCCAACGGCTGAAAAATTACAAGCACGTTGAGCTTCTGCGCTTTTAAAAGTATAGAAGCTCAACTCCTATTGTTCTCAGTTCTGAAACTTAATTTGCATATATTTTACCAATAATTTTTTTTTTCACTTGTATCCGCACCACCTTCTAGATAATTCATATTCTTTGAGTAAATGTCCGGCAATTCTTGATTCATTGTACCTTGTTAATTATACTTGTTCTATGACTATACTCAAATTGCATACTTAACTTTCTTTTTGGGTTTAAAACAGCGATTGTGAGGCTTGGAGCAAAGTGCTTGTCTGCAGTTCGTGCATATGACTGTGCACTGGAACAGCTGGAGATGTCGGATGCCGCTCAAAAGAAATTCGATGACATACTAAACTCGTCCTCGTTAGACGAGGCTTGCGAAAAGATTAAGAGCCTAGCTAAGGCGAAGGGGCTCGATTCATCCTTAGTTCTTCTAATAAACGGAGCTTGGGCAGCTGCAAAAGAGTCGACGAGTATGACGAATGAGGTTGGATTTTTATGTTAGCCGAGCTACAATACCTTCTTTTTTTATCCTGGTTGTAGCAAAAACTCATTAAGTCTGCTGTACTTTCTGGGTAGTTTCTAATTTTCACTCATGGGTAAATATTTTCTATTTTTCGGATACTTCTACTTAATTTCTTTGGAGTTAATGGTTGTTGGATAGTGAAGATCAGTCTCCTCCAAATTTTAGAATAAAAGTTAACGATATGTGGTTGATGCCGCCAATTTAGCATTAGAGTTCCTGAAAAAGTGGGACTCAACCAAGCTGGGCCGATAATCTTGATGAGTTTGGCAATTTTTTACATTCGGCGCGGAAAATCGTTAAACAGCTATAACTTTTTGCTCGTGTCCATAATCAGCGTGCAATTTACATTCGGAAAACACTTTTTGAGATCTATGCGTCGAACGGTAAAGCCATTCTAGCGAGTTTGCATTCCAAAGTCAACTGTTTAGGCCTCTATTTTTTTTTTTGCATTTTTAGGTTATTTTAGGAAATTTTGTATGTTTTCTATTTTGAGTCCAATTATTTGGTTATTTTTGATCAATATATGTTTAGAGATATATTAGAATTTTATTATTTTGAATTATACTAGGATTCGGGTATCGACTCTATATATGCGTGGCGCTTAATGTAGTTAGTTCTTTTTAGAGTTGATTAATAATATTTTCCTCTTGGCAAAGACTTGGTTTTTCGTGTATCTCTCTCTCTTTCTGCCTTTGTGCTTCTTCATCTTATCAAGCGGCGTTTAGGCCTGCGTTAGCGGTCAATCTGGAATCTAGTTAATTAGTTATTTATTTTGTTCAGTTACTCATTTAGTTGTACGCACAAAGTCCTCGATAACCCAAGGTGCAATTTGCTTCAGGTTAAGGAAATTATGCATAGCATCTATAAAGCAACAAAGAAAAGCCT
This sequence comes from Ananas comosus, assembly GCF_001540865.1. Classification (NCBI taxonomy): domain Eukaryota; kingdom Viridiplantae; phylum Streptophyta; class Magnoliopsida; order Poales; family Bromeliaceae; genus Ananas; species Ananas comosus. Next base: position 2,974 of record NW_017892082.1, on the reverse strand, counting down.
CAGAAGCATCGCCCCGCCCGAAATAAAGCTTCTCAAGTACTTGTTGAACATCACAGATCCCGAGCAGCGGTTCTCCGCGCTTGCTACTGCTTTCTCCCCAGGGGATGAGCATGAAGCGAAGGACGTTGATGCCCTATATACGTAAGTAAACTTATTTACAGTTTCATCGACTTCATCATAACTCTTTTTTTTTTTTTTTTCAGTTATTACGCAGGTGAACTTAACCCACTTCAGGATAAATTGGTGCCACTGTCTAGGTTATTCCGTAAAAGCTACTTCTCATATTACTTTTGAGAAGCTTTAAGTTGTTCTTCAGACTGCACAATTGCATTTAGTTTAGGTTTAACTGTCTATAATCCTCTTTGATCTGTGTATTTAACAAGGATTTAAGTGCCGTGGCACGGGATCGTGCCGGAAACTTGCCTGTATGGTACGGCATGGTGTGTGCCGAGCCGTACCGATGCATGCTGGTAAAAAAAATTATTGTGTGCCGAAACATAATAGCATGAAATATTTTTTTTCTTTAACAATAAAATATTCTAACTATTTATTATGTCTTTTTATCATATCTTTTGAATTTTATTGAGGAAATTATTTACTAATTTAAAGAATAGAGGGTTTTGAGCTGTGTCATCGGCACGGAGTCTGTATCGTGCCGGTATCTTGTTGGTACGGTACGGCACAGTGGATATGACCTGTGCCGACGGGCAATTAAAATCTTGGTATTTAACCACCATAGTATGTACGCGCAACCTTTTTGGGTTATCATTTTCAGCGAGTCACGCATGTGGGTTATCTTGTGCTGTTTTTGTTGGTACAGAACTCCAAAGGAGCTCCACAAATGGATCGCGATCATGCTCGACGCCTACCATCTAAACAAAGAGGAAACCGACTTGACGGAAGCGCGGCAGATGAGCGATCCCATCATTATCCAAAGGCTAAATATCCTCAAAGAAACAATCGAAGACGAGTATATGAAGACCAATAAACAAGACGAAGGCTCGGAACCGAAAGACTAAAAGTATACACCAATCTCAATAATCAGAATCAGGAGAGAAAATGGTTTTGGTTGTTACCAAGGTGCTGAGATATTAGTAAGATATCGAGATGTAAGCGGTGTCGATGATTGATGAGATTTTATCTTATAAAAGTGTTACATTTCGTTGCGTATATGTTCTGCGCCCTAATCATCCACTTTTGATTGTTATTTACTCTGTTCCTTTACGCGCCGATCTCAGTATCAGAATCAAGAGAAAAGATGGGTTGTTCTTCATAAGATGCTGACAAGTAATGAGGTGAAGTTGATTACTGATGAATTGTATCTTGTGATAAAAAAAAAAAGTTGTTTTCCTTTGTGTCTATGCTCCAAGCTCTAGCCATTTACTTCATGCAATGTAATTTTAGCGGAGAAAAAGTCGTCAGGCTGGAATGCTATTGATAGTAGAGGAATAAAATTTGCTATTTGTGTTTTTTTTTTATTATTGGATGCAAGGATTTAAGTGTCGTGGCACGAGATCGTGTCGAAAACTTGCCAGCACGGTGCATGTCAGGCCGTGCCGATATGTGCCGGTTACAAAATATACATGTGTGTCGACACATAATGGTATGACATATTTATTTTTTCTTTAGTAACAAGATATTTTAATTATTTATTATGTATTTTTAGCAGATCTTTTGAACTTTAATGAGAAAGTTACTTATTAATTAAAGAATAAAAAGTTTTGAGCTATACTATCGGCACGGGGACTGTATCATATTGATATTTTATTGACACGATATGACACGGTGAATATGGACCATGTCGATGGGCACTTAAATTCTTGATTGGGTTTATAGTTTTTACTATTTGGTGGTAGTACTGTGATGAATTTTTTGGATATAAAATTGATAGTAAATACCATTCATCTATTGTCAACAATATTTCATTTGCATACCTCTATAAGCATTATGTGTTTTTGAATGAGCACCCAAATTTCAAATTTTTCAAAATTTTGGTTTGTATCCGTAAATCATGAATATATTAATCCATATGATTTTTTCAGACGGAATCTGACAAAGGTTGATGGAATGTTCTGTAACTTTTTTGACAGAAAATGCTGAATAACAATTCTAATAGTCTTTGTTTTTTTTAAAAAAAGTAAACAATGTGTTATTGACCTGTTCAAATATATATGAAAAATAGAACATTTTAATTGGACTGTTCGATCTTTCAAATTTCAAAATTTTGATTTTAGTACTCAATCTTTCAATTTGTTTGGTTTTAATAATTTAAGGAAAAGCTTCAAATACCACCTATATAGTTTCACATTTTCTCACTTTAGTACTCTGTGATTTAAAATGTATCATTTTTATATTCTATTGTTTTATTTTTTCTTTTCGTTATTTTCTCCGTTAATTTTTTTTCATTAAATCAGTGATAAACTTAAAACCACAGGGTATTAAAGTGAATATTCGATAAATCATAGGTGGGGTACCGGAAGTTTTTTGTATATGATTTAATGAAGAATTAACGGAGGAGCTGATGAAAAGAAAAAAAATGAAATCACAGGATACTAAAGTGATATAATTTAAACCACAGGATAACTAAAGTGAGAAAGTACTAAAGTGAGAAAGCACGAAACAACAGGAGTGGTATTTAAAGTTTACCAATAATTTAATAAATTCTTCGGATACAAAATTTAAGCTAATTGGTTATTATAATAAATTTATACTTATGTGAATTATCTTAAATAGGAGGCTAAATTACAGAAAATTGAACAAAAATAAGAAATACGGTGAATCGTTCACCGTTTTTAGAAAGCGGTAAATTTTAAATTGTGAATTTTTTAAATAGACCGTTAAGATTATACGTGATTTATTAAAGTTTTAAAAAATTTATGTAGAAAATAGAAAGAAATAGTTTGAATCATCAAACTGTTTTTTAAATTTTATTAATTAAAGATGATGAATGATTCATCATTTTTTAATTGTTGCT
>NW_017892081.1:0-8802 GCF_001540865.1 Ananas comosus | reverse complement strand
CTCTCCGGCCACATTCGAAACTGAAAGAGCTGGAAATCAGATGCTATAGAGGTATGCTAGCTCCCAGTTGGCTATGTACACAGAAGTTGCCTTGCTTGGTTAAACTCGCTATTCAACATTGCCCCAATCTTTTGAATTTATCTTGCCTCCCACCTTCCCTTGGAGTGTTAGAGTTGGTAAATGTGGGCTTGCGCTCACTTCCCATACTGTGGGATGAAGGTTCAACCGACAAGTGCATAAGTGGACAGCAGTGCAACAAAGGCATGATGTCATCCCTCTCTATGTTATCCATTCGGCGGTGCCCAAAACTTGAAACTCTTGCACAGTTGTCACCTCACCACCTACCGGCTGTAAAATCAATATGCATTGAACATTGTACGAAGCTAGTTTCTCTGCCAGTGGAAAGTTTTGGGGACTTTGTCTTTCTCGAGTTCTTGGATATAATAGACTGCCCCAACCTTCCTCGCCCAGAGAAAATGGTCTTACCATCCTCTATCAAAAGATTGACTCTAGATTCATGTGGTTATCTTGGCAAATCACTTCCCGGCTGCCTACAGTACCTAAGTGATCTCATGTACTTAAACATATGCTGCTGTCCACACATAGAATCCCTCACTGGGCAAGTGTTCCATCATCTGAGAGCTCTCAAGTGCTTATATATTAGCGAATGTCCAAAGCTGAGGTCTTTAAGTGGATTAGAGGCTCTCACGTCTTTGCAAGAGTTGACTATTCTGAAGTGTCCTCATCTCGCTGAATCAGAGTCATTCTCTGACACGGAAGAGCAGCAGAAGGATATGCTACTGCTTCAGCTGACCATTGACAACACTGCCCTTCTTCAACTTCCGTCTCTGCGAAATTTATTTTCCTCTTCCTTAAATCATTCCTTAAATCTTGCAATCTGGGAATCTTGTGAATTTGTGATGTTTGTTGGAGAGGATGAGGAATGGCCGCAAATTCTCAAAACACTCCGGGTATTATCTTTTGAGAGTTGTGCCAATCTCAAGTCGCTGCCAAGTTGGTTATGTAGCCTGACCTCCCTAGAAAAGTTGAGGATTTGTAATTGTCCTCATATCATCTTGCCGCAGAAGGCGAACTTGCCTACCTCTTTAAAAGACTTATGCTTTGACGATTGATCTGTTGTTGATGGAGCGAAGGGAAAAGCATCGTTTCCTGATGAATTTCAGAATGGGTACGTCTTACACCATCATTCATGGAGGTAATGTTTCGTTCCTCATCTGTCACATCCAACTTATCAATTTTATTAACTTAGCTGATAAGAGGTCCTATTATCTGGTACACTGATTTGTTTTTGTGTTTTGTTTGTGATCCTTTAATTAGCGATCAATGTAGGGGATGCGGTGATGTTTTTATGCTTTAGATGTTGTTGTTTATGTCTAATTGTTAATTGATTCCTAGGTCGTGATGTTGTTAAAGAATTTTCGATCTACGAGATGTAGGGAGGATGGAGACATATTCTTTTTGTTGGCTTATTTTTGCGTTGTTTATGATTGCGGTGTTTTCAAAAAAAAATTGAACGGTAAAGAGATATTATGGAGGTGGGGGATGGTCAGTTTTTATAGAGAAGAATTGGATATGTGAGGATGATTATTCTGGATTTGCTCATGAACTGAACCTTTATTTAGAGCTTTCTTTTCATGCTATTACAAATGTCTAAGATGGTTAGTTGGTTGGTAAAGAATTATACAGGTAGAGGTCATTGATTCAATGTCTGCGGCATATTTGTCAGTTGTATTTCGTCTGGTCGGAAGTGAATTGATATGCAGCAATAAAAATCCCCAAGTTAGGGCTGGAGGGTGACCAAGCTGTGAGCTTTATAAGTTTTGAGTTGTAGTGCTTTATTTGTGTTATTATCAAGTAGGGTTATTGGCGGACGATTGGTTCGGATGAACCTTGGGGTCACTGTCAATTTTACTTTTTGTTAGCAGCTTGTCTGATGTATATTGATATCATTGGTGTGCTTGATGTTTGACAGGCTTGGTGTGTACCCCTCGATGTCCGAGACTTTGGATTGTTTGGCACCTCTTTTATCAAGCAGGAAGTTAGCATTTATTCAATGATCGATGCCGATATGTCTCTGCTGTTTTTTTTGTCATGGGAAATCCAATTTTTCTCTCTTTCTTGTCTGTTTTGGAGTGGCATTGTGGACATTCTGATATTGACGTGCTTTGGCGTTGATGCTTGTGGTGCCAAGTTGTTTTTCGGATGTTTGTGGGGATGGGTTGTATTCTTTTTTTTGAGAGACCAATTGGATTTAGTGTGTTGGAATTTTTGGAATCTGCAGGGTGTCAAATCCTTGGAAAATTTTTGTCTTAATGTGCTTGGCATGCTTGACTATATGAGATGCTGCATATGTATAACCCTACATAATTATCTATTTACTTATGTACAGTTGAATAATTACAATTTTCATATATGTGCTTGACAAACTCTGTTTATTTGCATATATGCCTCTACAAAAATCAGCCTTTCTTATATATCTTTCAAAAGGATCAGTTTCTTGTACAAAATACCTCTTGGTGAAAAACAATTTATTTAACTAAACTTTATTGTCTCTTGGTGAAAGACTTTCTGTGCTGTCTGACACCACTCTTCATTTATATAATGTTTCACTCGTCTCACACATCCAACTACATTAAATGTTGTGTTATCCTGTCAAATTATATTACTGTATTTGTTGTCAGATTGCATTTTCTGGAACTGCGATGATAAACCTCATTCATGATTACTGCTTTTTGTGCTCTTCTACGAACATCCTTGATTATGTAATACTTCTATTTTATTTTTTGTACAAAGTACCTTTTATTAAGCAATATATGACGTGAATGTCTAGGATTTTGTATATTTCAAACTAGTTTCGTATATTTTGGAAATGCACGGCATAATTTGGAAATGCTGTTCCACTGGACTTCAATCTTCCATGAAAGTTTGTAGCATGTGACTGAGTATGTCAAATTTCGTTTTTAAAAAAAGTAATGTCTCAAATGTAATAAAGATCCCTGAACTCTTTGTGGAAAGAATCTTTTGCGCTTCCAATCTGTTATGCTGTTTGATTTTTGTTCTTTTGTTTGAATTATATTGCAAGGCACCAATTAATCTTCTTTTTTTTTTTTTTTTTATAAATTGTAGGTGAAACTTCTTTGTCAAGGCGGGTTATTTTCGACGAACGGAATACATCAAGGGTGACAATTAGCATAACGAAGGACTGGTGTTGGCTTTTCTTCAAAACAAATTTGAGTATAGAGTGTACGAGTCACTTTTGTTTTCTATGCAGTTATTTCTTTTGGCATTCGATGTGGATCCTTGTAGGGTTTCTTTTAACATTGCAGGTTCTCCAACTTACTCCATGTGATCATGTGTAGTTTCTCCTTTATTTTCATTTGTATTTATTTATTTATTTTTTTTTTTGAGAGAGGTAGCTCACTATCCGTTTCATTCATTCGGCAAATGAATTTGGCATCAAGAAGTGAGGCAGCGCCTCGGAAAAAAAGAGTCCCATTCCAAAGAATCTTTCTCCATTGGAAAAACATTTATTGATTGAAACTTCCTTCAATTCCACTTTGTCAAAGATTTCTGGAAAGTGCGTCTTCAGCGATGCTTTGCTGCACCACCTATCCGACCAAAATCTGATTGATCGTCCGTCTCCAAGAGAAAAACACGTACTGCTTTGGAAGATATCCCTTTAATTTTCATTTGTTAGTTAATCGTGTAAGAAGATAATATAATGCATTCGCTTGTTCTTCGGTAATTGTCGTTCTTACCTGGTGAGCTGTAATTTGATGTCTGTCGTATTGTTTACTGTTGTGGGAAAAAAGAAAATTGCTTCCAGCAAGTTAATCTTGCTCGTATAAAAATATACAGGACAATTTGTATTAGTAAGGAAAAGAAAAAACTTCAAATACCATCTATATTGTTTCGTGTTTTCTCACTTTAGTACTTTATAATTTAAAATGTATTACTTAAGTATCCTGTGGTTTTTTATTTTAGTTATTCCTTTTATTAATTTTTTTATTAAATCAGTGACATAATTAAAATTATAGAATACTAAAGTGAAAATTCGGTAAATCACATAGTATTAGAGTAAATATTTGATAAATCATAGGTGTAAAATATGAAGTTTTTTATATATGATTTAATAGAGAGATAACGGAGGCGCCGACTAGAAAAGAAAAATGAAACTTTTTTTCCTTTTTTTTTTTTTTTGAAGAGATAGATAGCACGCTATCTGCTTCGTTTATTTCATTTAGATATAAACTTAGTTAGAAATGTGAATCAACTAGGATTCGAACTTAGATCTCGGGTACCAACCACCAAGCCCTTTGCCACTTGCTCTAGGGACGGTCGGTAAAAAAAGAAAAATAAAACTATAGGATACTAAATTGATATACTTTAAACTATATGGTCCTAAATGAAAAAGTATGAAATTACATGAAGATAATTGAAGTTTAACCTAAGTGAAAAAGTACTACCAAAAGCAGCTATTTAATGGCAAACCGAACAGCAGGCCCACAATCCGCCAGTCGAATGGTGTGATGACGACCTTGACATCCAAACTAACCAAAATAAGAAATATACGGCATTTTTTAATATTACAAACCAATGAAATGAACAGCTCCTAAAATGAAAGCTTCACTGATTTTGAAAATTCTCAGGAATTTTTTCTTCTGGTGTTAATGTTTTCAACACAACTTCATTTTCTGAAAATAAAAATACATGTGATTGCTTTATACTCAGTGTTTATGGTTTCTGCTAAACTCCTATTCAGACCGTATTTAAACTACCGACAAGAAAAGAAAAATAACGTAACCATGGTAGTAAAAATAATGAAAATAAAATAAACTCTGCTAGCATAAATTTAAATTAATAAAAAAATTTAATGCTAATCTAGAGATAAAATTTTAAATTAAAAGTAGTCGTAATGAGAAAGAGTTAAACGGTCTCGGTTTTGCATTAAATATTCTTCGAGATGTAGTAGAGCGGAATCGAAGTAGGTATTGGTATTTTAATGCTCCTCGATATTATTCCTAAAAAATAAATAAATAAAATTCCTAAATCTGGCAATAAGAAAAGATGCAATCTTTAAAAAGATTAATGCCGACCCGTTTGCAGCAGCCAATAAGACTAGATATTTGAAGAAATTGTAGGAGAAATTTATCGTGGCAAAATAGCTTTAAAGCCAGCACTCCTCTTTTATTTATTTATTTATTTATTTTCTCTGTTTTTTTTTTTTTTTTTTCATTTCGACTGAGATAACTGAGAGGTACTATCTCACCCATGTAGTCTAATTCATACACCTAATAAATGAAGCGGATGGCATGCTATCTTTATCTCAAAAAAAAAAAAATCCTAAATCTGAGAAATTATTACCTGCACTTGTGTATAATTTTAAGTTTTGATTACATTATTTGTAAATTCTAATTAGATTAGATTTAATATTTAAATTTGTTAGAGATAATTTAAGTATAATTTAAATTAGATAGAAATCTTACTATACTACAATTTGGGGTACGTTCTCGTGGAGCATAATATATTTCCAAGTGATGTAATTCGTTTGTAGTTTAACGTTATAGATAATCGAAATTAAGTAAAAATTTAATAAAATCTTTTTGCACTATTTAAAGCATGGTTAATACGTTGATCTGAAATTTATTTTCCAAAAATGCTTCCTTTCCAAAATTTTGTGTAGTGGGGAGAAAAATTACTAGGAGACGTTTATTATTGAATTGGATGCGTAAAATATATATTTTCTGTGCCTATTTCTATATAAATATTCGCTTTTGTGTTTTATTCTTCTGTCTTTAAAAAAAAAATATTTTGCTTTCTCAAAATATGAAGCAATTCTTTTTCCCACGATATTATTATTTTGTTCCTATTTCGGTCATAAATTATATTATTTAAGTTAATTAAATTTATAAATTATGTATTTTATTTATTAACATTTTTAAAGTAAAATAGATATTTCAATAAGATACGCAATAGTGATAAAATAATAATAGATATTTTTAAAAGGTTGGGGCTAAATAGGGATGTAAAACGGGCCGGGCGGCACGTGGGCCGCCTGGCCCGGCATAGCCTTGGGCAGGGCTACAGTACGGCATGGGTACTGTAGCAGCCGTACTAGGCCGGCCCGACCCGAGGCTCTGGGCCGTGCTGGGCCACACCTTTGGAGCACGGCGACCCAGCCCGGCATGGCACGGCCCGAAACGGGCTTGGGCCGTGCAGGGCCGAGGGGAGGCGGGCGGCCCGGCACGGTACGGCCCGCTTGGACAGTGCCAGTCGGGCCAGCCCGGCCCGCACCCCATGGCCCAAGGCAATGGAGTCCGAGCTCCTGGGGAGGAGGGCTTCCAGGAGCTCTCCCAAGGTTTGCTGGGCTCCAGCAGACCTTGCTAGGAGGACTTTTGGTCCAATGGACCAAAGAATTTTTGGTCCAATTCCTTGGTCCATTGGACCAAAAGTCTATTACATTTTCTTTTTTTTTAAAAATAAATAATATAAATTTATTTAAAAAAAAAATTAAATATTTACTTTAGTATAATTATTTTTATAATTTTTTAATATTTTAATCAAAATATTAATTTAAATAAAAATATTTATTATTTATATTTTAAATTTCATACTAAAATTTTTGGAAAAACTTCAAAAACCCCCCCTGTGGTTTCGTAGTTTCTCACTTTGCCCCCATGTGGTTTAAAATGTATCAATTTGCCCCCATGTGGTTTTGTTTTTCTCTTTTTCTTATCAATTTCATTATTTTTTTTTTCCTTAAATCAGTAATAAAGTTAAAATTAAAGGGTACTAAAATGAATATTTGATAAATCTAGATGGGTATCTGAAGTTTTTTGTATATAATTTAACGAAATATTAACGAAAAAGCTACCGAAAAGATAAAAACGAAACCACAGGGGGGCAAATTAATTCACTTTAAACCACAGGGAGGCAAAGTGAGAAAGTACGAAACCACATGGGGGATTTTTGAAGTTTTCCCAAAATTTTTTAAAAAAAATTTAAAAAATAAAGACTTTTAGTAGGCCGGCCAAAAGCCCGGCTCGGCATAGCCCGTGCCTTCCGGGCCAAAGAGCCGTGCCGGACCAAATGGTAGATAACTTGGGCCTGGCACGACCCGGCCTGAAATTAAATCCGGGCCGGGCCGGGCTCGACCCTAGCCCGTTTTGGCCCGAAAAATGTGGGCCCGGCACGGCCTTCATTACACCCCTAAGGCTTAAGCACTTATTTATGGATTTATTTTTTCGTATTTTACCATAAAATATAAAGTAGTAGATTAACAGTTGTTAAAATACAAAATTTATGAATGTAAGAATCGGATGCACAAGATATTTTTTTCTTCGGAATGCTTCTTAAGATCTGCACATATTAAATCTAAAATGGAGGATGAGCCTTCTAGCTAATTAACTGTTAAAGTCGAAGATGAAGGGTCAAAGTAAAACTCGGCCCAAAAGTAGATCTAGGACGACCCTCCAATTACTCCCCAAAAGTAGATCTAGGGCGACCCTCCAATTATTGGATGGGTAGGGTAGCATTTTTTCGATCACTAACTCGAATTTGGCTGCTCTGTTCCACTCCGTGTTCTTTGATAATACCGTGTTCTCTCTTGCTTTCGCAAAGCCAGAGAAGCTTTCTTTCTGGGCCATCAACATGTCGACCGGACTGACTATCGGCGGCTGGTTCGCACAAGCCTTCATCCAAACTCTCGCCGACAAGGCCAGCTCCTACTTCCTCCAGCACTCCTGGCAGAGCTACGATCTCGCGCACGACCTCAGGCAGCTGAGCTCCTCGCTCAAGAAGGCGCGCGCCGTCCTATGCCGTGCCGAGCGAAAGGGGACTGCCAATATGCACGATGACTTGGCGACGCTGGCCGCGGAACTCAGAGGCGCGGTCTACGACGCCGAGGACTTGCTCGGCGACCTTGACTACGAAACCCTGAGTCGGAAGATCGAAGGAGGCGAGGCAGTTGACTCGCCAACCTCCTCTCCGTCTTCTCTTGCAGACATTTTCAGCCTCGGCAACGGTGATATCGAGTTCATATTGAGGGAAGTTGGAGACAGGCTGGGTCAAGCTGCTAAAAAACTGGAGGACTTCCTGAACTCAGAGCACGACCAGATGCTGCCTGTCGAGAGGGAGAGGGAGACGAGTTCCTTCTTGACCGTGCCTAAAGTGTTCGGCAGGGAAGACAAGAAGAAGGCTATTATAGAACTGCTGCTGCCTGGATCCGGCGGCGCCAGTGTCACGCCCCGGGACCCAGCGGAAGCCAGCTTCTCTGTTCTGCCTATAATCGGCGCGGTAGGAGTGGGGAAGACTACTTTGGCTCAGTATGTCTACAACGACCCGAGGGTGAGTGAACACTTTAACCTGAAAATGTGGGTGTGTGTCTCTCACTCCTTTGATGTGAAACGGCTGACTAAGCAGATGATAGAGTCTGCAACCGGCAAGATGCAAGATGATCTTAGCTTGGACTCTCTTCAAGTGATCCTGCAGAGGAAGGTGATGACAAGTAGGAGGTTCCTACTTGTCCTCGATGATGTAAGGAGGGAGGATGACAGTGAGGAATGGCAGAAGCTTTGTGCCCCGTTAAGGCAGGGGCACCAAGGAAGCATGATCTTGGTGACTGCTCGCTCTCGAAGGGTTGCCGACGTAATGGGCACAATGGAACCAATCCATCTGCAGAGTTTGTCTGATGATGATTGCTGGAAGTTCCTCAAGTCGCGTGCATTTGGTCCTGAGGCAGTTCCTTCCGATTTAGAGGCCGTTGGTACTAGTATGGCTGCC
>NW_017892080.1:0-8813 GCF_001540865.1 Ananas comosus | reverse complement strand
TTGATGCAATTTCTCACTTTTAACCCTCCAATCACTCTCTAACTTGGTCAAAAACTTCTCCAAGTCATTTAGAACATGTAGAATAGTTCCACACTTCATTCCACACACTCGAACTCTGCAATTTGCGGAAGTCCAGTGTATTACACATTGCCATCTCGAACACTTATCACATGCATGAAAATTACCCAGTATGCTCTACTATATAGAGTGAAATTTATCTTACACATAGCATATGCATTTTAAGTGTTCTAAAATTCACATAAATCCTATCTAGTATGGATTTGCATTCAAAAAGACTTTACGATAAGTATAGGAAGCATAGGGGCCATTTTTGTCTCGTTTTCATGAAGTCAAACCCACAGAAAAACGGAACTCTTTGTTTCGCCGAACGGAGGTGTCCACTAGTCTCCTAGCACCCTAAAGATGTAGGAACAAGAGTTACACAAACGAAATGAGCATCGAAAAGCTCAATCTTTAACCATCTAGGCGTAGAGGCTTAACTCACCTCTTGTGTAGAAATCTCTTCTCAAGCTTCCAAAGAGAGCAAGAACCCTTCCAATCTAACCTAGAGGAAGGTTCTAAACCAATCAATTAGGTCCCAAAGCCCTCAAATAAAAAATCCACAAAATAAATCCTAAAATCCAAATCTAGGGTTTCATCTAGTGTAAAGCTCCAAAACTAGGATCTAGAGGAAGGAAGCTAGTCACTTACCTCTAGGATGCTCCAAACCAAGCTCAAAATCTTCAAGGGTTGAAGATTGATCCCCACAAAGCTCCAAGTCCAAGCTCCAAGCCTCCAATGGTGAGAAATGAGGAAGAGGAAGGTGTTCCAAAGCCTCCAAGCTTGCTCTCCTTCTTCTCCTTCTTCTTCTTCTCCTTCTTCTCCTTCTCCTTCTTCTCTTTCTAGAGTGTGTGAGAGAGTGAGAAGTGAGGGAAGAGAGAGAGAAAATGGCCTAAAAGCCCTCTTATGCAACAAAATCCACTTAGGCCCCTCAAGAATCAAAACAGTGCACTGCCCGAGTCTGGGCAGTTTTCGCCCAGAGGGACCGGTCTCTCCCAGCTCGGACCTGTCCTTTAGGACCCTCCAGCAGAACATGCTCTCGAGAACCGGTCTCTCACGGCCAGGGACCGGTTGCCTCAAGTCTGCCGCAACACTGTTCCGGGGGGACCGGTCTCTCCCACCAGGGACTGATCCCCGAGAGTAAAAACTTTGAGGACTTAGCCAAAATCCAGAATTTCGAACTTTTAGGTCGGAATACCATCTACGACCCTCCACCAAGTGTGGAAAAGCTCGGAATCCAAGACAAGCACTCGAACCTCGCAATTTGCACAGGTCCAGTGTGTTACATTCACCCCTCCTAAAGAGGAGTTTCGTCTGCGAAACTCAAAAGCAACAACATACCTCAAGACTCCATCTAAAAAAGATGGGGGTCGCACTCCTGCAAAGCGCTCTCCAGCTCCCACGTGGCTTCCCGTTTCCCGTGGTTGCTCCAAAGAACCTTCACAGACGAAATATCCCGATTTCGTAGTTTCCGCACCTCGCGAGTCAAGATCCTCACTGGTTGCTCCTTGAAGCTCAAGTCGTCCCGCAACTCCACCGGTGTAACATCCAACACATGAGTCGGGTCGAAGATATACTTCCGAAAGATCGATACATGAAAGACGTTGTGCACGCCCGATAGGTTCGGTGGTAGAGTAAGTCGATACGCTACCGGACCTATACGTTCCAAAATCTCATACGGTCCAATAAACCGAGGGTTCAACTTACCCCGAATCCCGAATCTCTTGATCCTTCTAGTCGGCGAGACCTTCAAAAAAATATGGTCGCCAACTTGGAACTCCAAGTCTCGCCGTCGTCGATCGGCGTAGCTCCTCTGTCTACTCTGTGCCGTCAAAAGTCGCTCCCGAGCAATTTGAACCTTGTCCACAGCTTCCTGGAGCACATTAGGGCCTAAAGCCAATCTCTCGCCTACTTCGCTCCAATGAAGGGGCGATCTACACTTCTGTCCATAAAGTGCTTCGAACGGCGCCATCTTGATGCTTGCTTGATAACTGTTGTTATAAGCAAACTCCGCCATCGGTAGATGCTGCGACCATCCTCCTAGGAAGTCTGTCACACATGCTCGGAGCATTTCCTCTAAAGTCTGGATGGTGCGCTCCGACTGCTCGTCACTCTGAGAGTGGAAAGCAGTGCTAAAGTCCAATCGGGTGCCCAAGGCGTCCTGTAGACTCCTCCAAAAGTGAGACACAAACCGAGTGTCTCGATCTGATACAATCGATGTAGGCACTCCGTGAAGTCGCACAATCTCATCAAGGTACAGTTGTACCAGCTTATCCCCAGTCCAAGTAGTATGAATAGGTATGAAGTGCGCCGACTTCGTCAACCTATCCACGATCACCCATATAGCATCATGCCCGGCCTAAGAGCGGGGCAATCCAGTCACGAAGTCCATGGTGATCTTTTCCCACTTCCACACGTGAATAGGCAAACTCTGAAGTTTTCCCGCGGGAACTCGGTGCTCAGCCTTTACTTGTTGGCAAGTTAGACAATGAGCTACAAACTCGCCAACATTCTTTTTCATCCCGGGCCACCAATAAAGTAACTTTAAATCCTTATACATCTTGGTGCCTCCCGGATGTATAGCATAGGGTGCTCGGTGCGCTTCTTGAAGAATATCCTCTTTAATTCCCAAATCCACCGGTACACAAATCCGTTCACGGAAACGCATCAATCCTTGGTCATCCACAAGGAAATCGCCGATGCAACCATCAACCATTTTACCTCTAATCTTTTGCAACTCCACATCGGAAGCTTGTTTTTCTTTAATTCGATCCAAAAGTGTAGGTTGCACCACCAAACTCATCAACCTCAAAGGCGTGTCAAGAGTCACCACCTCCAATTCCAACCGCTTCATCTGCTCGATCAACTGCGGTTGAGTAACAACATGCATCGCTAAGTTTTCCATTGATTTACTACTTGGCGCATCCGCCACCATATTAGCCTTGCCCGGGTGGTAGAGAATTATCAGATCATAATCCTTGAGTAGCTCCAACCATCTGCGCTGCCTCAAGTTCAACTCCTTCTGAGTAAATAGGTATTTCAAGCTCTTGTGATCCGTGTATATTTCACACCGCTCGCCATACAAGTAGTGGCACTATAACTTCAATGCGTGGGGAAGTTCTTTTCATAATCCTTCAATTGGCGAGAAGCATACGCGATCACCTTGCCATCCTGCATCAACACGCAGCCGAATCCATTAAGAGATGCATCACTGTAAACAACATACCCTGCTCGAGCAACCGGCAGGGTTAGGATAGGGGCGGTTATCAGTCTCTGCTTCAACTCTTGGAAGCTTCTCTCACACGCATCCTTTCATATGAACTTGACACTTTTATGCGTGAGGCTCGTGAGGGGAGTAGATAACCTAGCGAACCCCTCGACAAATCTTGAGTAATAACCGGCCAATCCAAGAAAACTCCGAATCTCCGTGACGTCGTCGGTCTCGGCCAATCCTTAATAGCCTCAATTTCTTAGGATCCACGGCTATACTCGATCCCTATATAAAATGTCCAAGGAAGGCTACCTCTCGAAGCCAAAATTCACACTTTTTCAGCTTGGCATAAAGCTCCTTTTTCCGAAGTATTTGAAGTACAAGCCTCAAATGCTCCTCGTGATCCGCATCACTTCGGGAATAAACCAAAATGTCGTCGATGAACACTACGACGAACCTGTCCAGGTAAGGCTTAAAAACACGGTTTCATCAGATCCATAAAAGCTACTGGGGCATTAGTAAGCCCGAACGACATAACTGTGAACTCATAATATCCATACCATGTTCTAAAAGCCGTCTTCGATATATCCTCGGGTTTGATCTTCAATTGGTGTTATCCCGACTGCAAGTCTAACTTGGAATACACACACGATCCTTGAAGTTGATCAAACAAGTCATCGATTCTCGGCAACGGAAACTTATTCTTGATCGTGACTTTATTAAGTTCACGATAGTCCACACATAGGCGAAGTGATCCGTCATTTTTCTTGACGAACAAAACTAGCACTCCCCACGGCGAGACGCTCGGTCGAATGAAGCCCTTGTCCAACAGATCCTGCAGCTATGCCCTCAGCTCCTTCAGCTCTACCGATGCCATCCTATAGGGTGCCTTCGAGATTGGAGTAGTCCCAGGGACAAGATCTACCACAAACTCAATCTCTTTATCGGGTGGCATACCCGGTAGCTCAGCTGGAAATACGTCCTGAAACTCCTGCACCACCGAGATATCCTCAATCCTAGGGGTGTCATCCTCGCCCCTCAACACAACACTATCCAAGTAGGCTACACATCCTCGGCTGATCAGCTGCCTAGCTCGAGACGAGCTGATCGACATCGCAAAAAGCGAACTCCGGCATCCTTTAAACACAACCTCAATTTGCCCCGGTTCTCTAAAAGTAACCGTGCGATTCTTACAACCGATCGTTGCATAATACTTGGTTAGCCAATCCATACCCAAGACCACATCGAAGTCCCCTAGCTTGCGCAAGGCTAGCAAATCCACGGGCATGATGCAATCTCCTACCCGAACAGGGCAACTAGGGCAATACTCTCTAATATCCAAAGTGTGGTCGGGTACTACAACATGTCTCGGATGCAACAAGAAAACCAAAGGAATGCCATGCAACTCGACAAACAACCGATGTATAAATGAATGCGATGCACCGGTATCAAATAAAGCACGAACTCTAATGCCATTAAGTAAAATGATACCTGCAACCACATCCTCGGCTGCTGCCACCTCCTCGGTCTGAGTGGCATACAAATGCCCACTCGGGGCCTGTCGGAATCCCTCGCTCTATCGCTGGGCGGAAGACCGCCTAGGATAGTACTGTGCCGATGGAGTCGCCTGGCTGGCGGCTGGTAGAGCCGGTGCCGATGCAGTCGACGGTGCTGGTGAAGAACCTCTCGGGCACTCAGTCCCGACGTGGCCTTCCTGGCCACACTGGAAACACCTGCCCACCCGCTGTGGACACTGCGATGGGTAATGAGGACCACCGCACATCACACACGGGGAAGGTTGGCGACAGTCAGAACCTCCTCGCTGCGTCGCTGAGCCGCGTACACACTGCTGGCTCCTAGGATGCTTCGGCGGCTTCCTAGAGTGCGTCTCGCACCCTCAGCTGCAGACCTCTTGGCCTTACTCTTGTCCATAGCCTCTCGCCACTCCTGGACATCCGCCGCGCCGCTCTCCACTAAGAGCGCGCGATCCACCTCCTCTCGGTAGGTTTGGAGGTTAGAGGATTGCACGAACAAGAAAATCGACGGTCGCAACCCTCGCACGAAAATGCGAGCCTTGTCCTCGTCGTACTGCACGACGAAAGGCACGCAGTGGAGAAGCCGAGAAAACTCTCGCTCGTACTCATGTCACGCCCCGGGACCCGGCATAGGCCCGCCCGGTGCGCGCCCAGACCCGCCATATGTCTACACATATAAGGCGTCTACACAAAAGCGGAAGAGTAAAGCATGAGAAGATCTTCAACTAGAGATATCAGAGCAAGTATATAGCTAGGTTCTAACATCAGGTAGAATCAAAAGAAAATCATACTACTAAAGCATAAAGTAAACAGATACATCGTAAAGCCCAAGATACAAAAATCGGGTGGTCTCTATAACCAGGTACAAAACTCTCACAACCTCTCCAAAAGAAAACAAAAGAGAGGTGGGCCACCTATCACCAAGTCCCTCGATAGCTAACTCGAGGCGAAACCTTTCCCGCGATCCCGAGCCTCTCCCGGAGTGGAAGCTCTGAAATAGAATAACATAAACAGGGGGGCGATGAAATATAATTATGTTCCCAGTGGGCAATACTGACCTGCATCAAATTGCACACAGGCCCAACAAGCAATTAGATAACGAAATACGATTGCGGAAAATAAAGGATTATTGAAATGCTATACTACTATGCACAAATAATTCTTGTATGTCAACATGGACGTACATCTACTCTACATGATCCAATATTGTCAAAACTAAACAATATGTTGCTGTGCAAAGGTAATGCTTGACGTCATGCTATACTGTCCCAGAAGTCCACTACATTATCCTAGTATGTACTATCATAGAAGCCAGAATACTACAATGTAATAAGGCGATACTGTCAAGTATACTCTAAGCCCAAATGCTCCAACACTATGATGCATATCAAGAGTCCACTACCATAACCACAGCTAGTAGTGCGAATGTAACTTGTTGCTTAATATCTAGTTCAATCTCAATCAGAATCTTACACAGGTGTTAGTCCGGCTTTGCACCTAAGTGTTCCTGGGGGGGTAAGTGGTCTCAGCTTCCCACTCTTAGGTGAATGTTCTTCCTCTAGGGCCCCCGTAGACACTCGGTACCGCACGATTGCGATACTTAAGTCACGAAGGCAACTCCGGCTAGTGCCGTTTAGGGAGCGACCCTCACAAGCGATGTGCAATATGAGCACAAATGGCAAACAAGCAAGGTCAATGTCTCAAATATCCAATCATCATGTCTCTAAACATGGAGTGTGTGTGTTGTGTGTGACAGTCACTAGCAACCCAAAGGTCTAGTACTATGTACGTCAATGTGGGAGGTCTTAACCGTTCAATAATTTCGATGTCAATGACCTTAGCTTTACTTAAGTTCCAATCTAAGTGACAGTTCCACATTCCCTATGTCTTAGTGCTCTTTATGACACTTTAACACTTGCTATAATCTAAGCTCAATTCACATTCTTCTCTTCATATGACGTTAGTTGTTCTATCAATCATAGATTGTCCACATGCTCTTAGCCGGTTCTCCATATTGCTACATGTATGTTCTTTCCAATGCAACTATTACTTGGCTAATTCTATAATAATAACATGCACATGCATTTACATATCATCCAGTCTAATGCCGGCTTTATGACATTAGTTGCTAAGTCACATATCTAGTCCAAGCCCAAGCCGCTTTTATGACATTAGCTTATATTGTACACTCTAGCCTATGTCTAATGTCGATATGTCCTAACATGTCAATTCATGCGTCTAAGTCAAGAGTGTCATCTAAATCCATATGACATAGCAACATCGTCTCATCAACGTAAGAATGCTAACCATAGGCCCTTGCCTATATATATATCTTGTCTTCTACTATATAGAGGTTCTATGTTGTATATTGACATGTGCAATTTGGCATTCTAAAATTCTATATATTTCTATCCAATAAGAATATGCATTGCGTTATCACTTTACGATAATTAAAGATCCTAATTGAGAGTATTATCTCAATCTAGGTGAGGCCAACCCACCAAATCGAAACCTGTCGTTCTCCGAACGGAGGTGCCACAAGACTCTGCGGTAGTACCCTAGAAGCATCAAAACGAGGAGTTACCCACGAAACAGAAACAACCCCGCAAGTACTTCAACAATTAACCATCATAGGGCAAATAGGCAAAATCACTAGTGTTAGAAAATGCCCTTTTAAAGCTCCATATGAAGCTAATCCCTTCCAAACCAACCCAAGGGAAAGAGTTCTAAACCGATCGATTGTCGAGCCTAAGATCAAAAATCCCCAATAACAAAACCCTAAATCCTATTATCTAGGGTTTCTAAACAAATTCATAATTCATGATTAGAAAGCAATATAACGCAACAACCTGCTCAGAAGTTCAAACAAGGTTCACAATCTCCAAGGGTCAAAGATCTCACCTCCAACAAGCTCAACTCACGGCTCCCAAGCTTTCTCCCATGGTGAGAAAAGTCACCAAAAGCCAAAAAAGAGCAAAACCATCAAATCAAAAGAGAAGAAGAGAAGGGCTCCCTACCTTGTCCTCCTGTGTTTCCCAGCTCAGGAGATCAGCAAAGGGGCGTGGGTGGTATTATAGAGATGCTACAATAGCAAAAACACCCCTGCAGTTCGAACTGCTCAAAATCTGCCACCTTGTACCGATACACGGGCCCCTGTACCGGTACAAGCCCTACGAAACATCACAACCCGAGGCTCGGGTTGGGGATTCAACGGCTCTGTACCGGTACAAGCCCGGTGGCTGTACCGGTACAACCATCAACCCTGTACCGGTACAGCCATCAGCTTGTACTGGTACACAGCCCTGAAAACAGCAATCCGAGAGCAGCCTAAGTCCAACTTTTTGGTGACCTTAGGGCTACCTTAAATACCTCAAATCTCAGGGTACGAGCCATGCGTCGGAACACTGTCAACGACCTACCAGAAAATCTGGAAATGCTCAGAACACAACTCAGACACTCGAACCTCACAATTTGCAAAGGTCCAGTGTGTTACAACTCGGCTATAGTCCGGTCTCCTTGGCGCAAGTTGCGCAAGTCCTGCTCCATCTTCCTCTTGACGCTTGTCGGGAAGTAGTGTGCCAACAGAAGCTCCTTGAACTTCTTCCATGAGATAGCCGCCAAGTCGGTGCTGGGGTTCTCCTAAAGATCCAACCACAAGCGGTAGGCCTCGCCGTCCAAGTGGTGTGTGGCGAGCCAAACTCGATCTTTCTCCTCCACGAAGGTGTTGTGGAAGAGCTTCTCCATATGCATCAACCACTTCTCCACAATCCATTGGTCGACCTTCTCGCCATCGAAAATCCGGGGACCGCATCTCCTGAACTCATTGAGGCGCTGTAACATACCAGATTTTAGTATAAAAATAAAAATAAATAAAAATAGTGTGAGAAACTATTTTTATTGAATTTGTAGGAGTAAAACATAAGTCAGAAGTGACTTGTGCTGAAATCGGAATGAAAACAGAAGATCTAGAATTTTCTGTTGGAAACGGGACAGATAAATTAGCAGAA
>NW_017892079.1:6812-8849 GCF_001540865.1 Ananas comosus | reverse complement strand
GTGTGCAGTGAAAGGACAAAGGACACTTTTACTGAGAGATGGGTGTAGAGTAACCCTTTTGCCCATCTCCATTGTTAAAGTTGTAACGCCCCCAATAGTCCCATATTGAATGGGATACTGATTCCGATCAATTTATATGAGACCTACACCCTAATAATAATAACTGGACTTAAGCATTTTGGGCCGGTGGTTTGGACCCGACGTGTTATTATTGCTGGCGGGTTGGATTGTTGCAAATGATATCAGAAACGAATACCAGCCGGAAGTGTGAGAATAAAGTGCTACACCAATAGGTTTGATGGGAGCCACCTCTTGAACCCGTAGGAGCCACCTTTAGAATCTCACATCGTCTGGTAATAGTCCTGGTCTGTCTGTGATCTGGTTTGGACCCGACGAGGACGTCAGGATCTAAACAGAGGAGTTTGTAATGCCCCCAATAGTCCCATATCGGATGGACTACATCCTAGTAATAATAACTGGGCTTAAGTATTTTGGGCCGATGATTTGGACCCAACGAGTTATTATTACTGGCGGGTTGGGTCGTTGCAAAAGTATAGAATAGAAAACAACTGTTATTTTTCACAGGCTTAAGCTAATAAAAAATAATATAGATCTATATAATTTTATTAGTTTTGTGTGTGTGTGTGAGAGAGAGAGAGAGAGAGAGAGAGAGAGAGAGAGAACGCTTAACTAGAATATTATTGGTATACAATTTGGTTTACTATCGATCTATATTCGATGCAGGGCTTCCAAATCGACGATCAACACCGTTGAATATAATCTAAGTCATTTAAATTATCTGAAAATCATATCAAATTTTATTCTTTTCTGATATTATTCTCTTATCCATTATGTGGATATAAATGAAGGGCTGAAAATGAATATCTTTTTAAAAAATAATGATAAGGATATTTATGAAAGAAATATTGTATTTAGAAGGGTGTTTATAAAATTTTAAAAATTCGAAGAATATTTATGATATTTGAAATTAATCCTTATAAATTTGTGTCATTCACACGATGAACTATGAATTAAATAGTCTACGCTGAGAACCGTGCCACCAAATTTTTGTTCTCTATATATATATACCGAGCCCATTGACGCCGGGAAACGTGCTGACGAAGGCGGGGGTGACGGCGGCCTTGATGAGGTTCGACGTGTTCCCGGGCACGCCGAGGCCAGAGAACACAAAGTCGTCGACGGTGACGGCAGACACCTTCTTGCAGGGGTATCCGGAGGGGGTGTCAGGGGCCGTCAGGTCCCCGACGCAGAAGTCCTGCGTCGCGGTGTTCGGAGTTGGGAGGAGAAAGAGAAGGAAGCATAGAAAGATCGGAGCCATGACATATATATGTATATATGTATAAGAACTTAGAATATATATAGGTAGGTTTTTCTTGGGAATTAATTGTATTTGATTGTTGGGGGTTTATATAGAAGTAGAAGAAGAGAAGATGTTACTGTTCAATTATAAGTTGGTGAGATATATAGAGGGGGTTTATATAGAAGAAGAAGAGGAGATGTTACTGTTCAATTATAATGTAGTAGGATAAAATGATGTGCATATATGGTGTAGGATTCTGAATAGCAAAGCGACGTGTTGTTGAGCTGGATGGGCATGCACGTGAAGCTTCTTTTAGAGAGAGAGAGAGAGAGAGAGATCATGTGTGCAGTGAAAGGACAAAGGACACTTTTACTGAGAGATGGGTGTAGAGTAACCCTTTTGCCCATCTCCATTGTTAAAGTTGTAACGCCCCCAATAGTCCCATATTGAATGGGATACTGATTCCGATCAATTTATATGAGACCTACACCCTAATAATAATAACTGGACTTAAGCATTTTGGGCCGGTGGTTTGGACCCGACGTGTTATTATTGCTGGCGGGTTGGATTGTTGCAAATGATATCAGAAACGAATACCAGCCGGAAGTGTGAGAATAAAGTGCTACACCAATAGGTTTGATGGGAGCCACCTCTTGAACCCGTAGGAGCCACCTTTAGAATCTCACATCGTCTGGTAATAGTCCTGGTCTGTCTGT
>NW_017892079.1:0-2105 GCF_001540865.1 Ananas comosus | reverse complement strand
AAAATTTACGAAATTTATTTTCTAGAAGTTTCAAATACTCTAGATCATATTTAATGGAGTGGATTGTCGATTCGATAGCTCCATCATTGAAAACAACTTATGAGCGCGAGAGCTCCAATACTCATAATAGTATAGTAGCCATGGCCTACATATATATCTCTCTCTATATATATATATATATGTAGGCCATGGCTACTATACTATTATGAGTATTGGAGCCCTCGTACTCATAAGTTGTTTTCAATGATAGAGCTTCCAAATCGATGATCCATTCCGCTAAATATGATCTAGAGTATTTAAAATTTCTAGAAATCAAATTTTATAAGTTTTCGACATCATTTACCGTACGATCAAGAGGTCACAAATTTGACAATTTTTAACGGCCGATATAGAATACTTTGCTAGTTTAACGGTGCAAAAGAATCCGAATAGATTAAATCTTTGCTAGAAAATTTTATTCACTACCTAGATAAAGATTAATAACTCCGATCTTGAATTAAAGGATCCGATCATCTATTTTTAGGACATCGTTCGATTTTGACTGTTTATTTTATGCTCACTTGATGGACTTTATTACGATTTCGAAAATTTACGAAATTTATTGTCTAGAAGTTTCAAATGCTCTAGATCATATTTAACGGAGCGGATCGTCGATTCAGAAGCTCCATCATTGAAAATAACTTATGAGTACGAAGGGTTCTATACTCATAAGAGTATAGTAGCCGGGCTCTCTCTCTCTCTCTCTCTATATATATATATATATGTAGGCCATGGCTACTATACTATTATGAGTATTGGAGCCCTCGTACTCATAAGTTGTTTTCAATGATAGAGCTTCCAAATCGATGATCCATTCCGCTAAATATGATCTAGAGTATTTAAAATTTCTAGAAATCAAATTTTATAAGTTTTCGACATCATTTACCGTACGATCAAGAGGTCACAAATTTGACAATTTTTAACGGCCGATATAGAATACTTTGCTAGTTTAACGGTGCAAAAGAATCCGAATAGATTAAATCTTTGCTAGAAAATTTTATTCACTACCTAGATAAAGATTAATAACTCCGATCTTGAATTAAAGGATCCGATCATCTATTTTTAGGACATCGTTCGATTTTGACTGTTTATTTTATGCTCACTTGATGGACTTTATTACGATTTCGAAAATTTACGAAATTTATTGTCTAGAAGTTTCAAATGCTCTAGATCATATTTAACGGAGCGGATCGTCGATTCAGAAGCTCCATCATTGAAAATAACTTATGAGTACGAAGGGTTCTATACTCATAAGAGTATAGTAGCCGGGCTCTCTCTCTCTCTCTCTCTATATATATATATATATATATATATATACATATATTACTCAAACTAACATAAGTACCTTGTAGACAGCATAGGTATTTGTTACGGAATGACAGGTGATAATCTTCCATCTCCTCCTGATGTTGTGGCCCTCTACAAGAAGTATTTCATAGAAAAAATCAGAATTTACAGCCCTAACCCTGAGGTCCAAAACGCCCTCCAGTTGCAAGACCTCAAAGTCGCCGTCGGTGTCAGAAACGAAGACATACCCAACATCGCAGCTAACCAAACAGCGGCAGACAAGTGGGTGAGTACAAATATTTCGCCTTACAATGATTCAGGAATCCAGTATGTCGTGGTTGGCAACGAGGTCATAGGGAGCAACTTGGGAAAGTACGTAGCTCCAGCGATGGCGAACCTTCGCAACTCATTGAACTCTGTGAAACTAGTAGCTATTAGGGTGACGACGTCAGTCTACACTGGTGTCCTTAGCATGTCAAGTCCACCATCTCAGGGCACATTCTCTCCTAGTGTAGTTGATGACATGACAGCCATTGTGTCGTTCTTGAACAATCTGCCACCAGAGAACCCGCAACATGTGATAATGGTCAATGTTCACCCTTACTTTGCTTACGCCGCAGATCCAGAACACATCTCTCTCGAATATGCACTGTTCACAGCAACAAGTCCGGTCGTAAGAGATGGGAACTTGGATTACTATAATCTTTTCGACGCCATGGTTGATGCTTTTTATGCTGCTTTGGAGAAGATAGGAGGAGCTAGTATAGAGGTTGTGGTGT
>NW_017892078.1:8030-8871 GCF_001540865.1 Ananas comosus | reverse complement strand
GATATTAGGAATTGCTCAAAATAAAAGCACCGAATTTCGCAATTTAATTTCACTTCGCTTATTGAAGTTATTATGATCCAGTTTCATAGTTTGAAGAGCAGTTCTTGAATAGTAAAGATTTTGCTCAAATCTTTAATAATTCAGTATCAAGTTATCTCGAAAATTAAAATGAGTTATCCACGATTTATTGTGATATCATGATAAAAGTAGTTGCTTTTCATGATTCAGGTTAATCGAGGAATGCAAGGAAGAACTGAAAGCGGCAATTCGACCATTATAACCGTCCTTAGTTCCCCGGCTTCCAAGCCATCTATACAAATTTCAATGTTTTCTGTACATAGGAAGATGATGGCGTGCAGCATATATAGTCCTGCAGGAGTTTGGAACTTCATCCATACATTGTATCATATCTGATGCAAAATTTTAGCACCATTTTGTTTTGAACTTGTACATACCATTTAGGAGCATCTGCTGAGTGCGCACACAACTATCAGAAACTGATGAGACGTGCGATAAAGAAATTGTCTTACTGTGTGAAGAACAGCATGATGATCCGTCTGAAGCATTCTCCTCTGTAAACAGGAAACTGCATGTTTACATATTCTTCTTCTTTTTCTTTTTCTTTTTTCCTTTCTTTGTGGGGTCTTATATTGTTATTAGATCAAGCATCAACAATTGAGTTACTTCCCTCAAAAGAAAAAAAAAAAAAACAATTGAGTTACTATACTTATGTTTTTTACTCTCCAATTTGATTCTGCAATAAAGGCATAGTGACTTTTGTGACCAGGATTGAGGAAAGGGTTTATTATAATGATCCCTAGTTGAATCCAATTTCTATGGC
>NW_017892078.1:5100-8005 GCF_001540865.1 Ananas comosus | reverse complement strand
AATATATATCAGAAGATGAGATTGTATTAATGATTATGATAGATTCCTGTAAGCTAACGAGAAATAAATAGATATTAATCTATCGTTATACGCAGATACTAACTCTTTTACAACAAAAATTTCACTGGCGCTCTATAAATTCATTATAATATGTTTTTAATTTTTAATGTATCCAGTAGCTTAGAAACTTTTTGTGTTAATTTTCAAGAAAACCTTGAGTGAGCGGCCCCATATCCATCTTGTTGCCTCTTCAATAACTTTCCTCGTCCGGATTCTAGTGAGTCTTTCTCTAAGCACAGCATTCCTAAATGTGACTTTGTATACATAGTTGACCAACCCTAAGATTGTTAAATTCATTATATAATATTATTAAAGAAAATTCATTCCGCGGCTTAATAGTTTTTTGAAAAATATAATATATTTTTATAATTATTAACATTATAATTTATAAGTCAAACAGATTATGAGTTCGTGTGACTGTCACAAGGCCTGCCCTGGCCACGCTCCTAACTATATTGATTTTCTCTCAATTTAATTTAAGTCCCGCAGCAAACTCAGACATAAAGAAGAGTATTCCAATATATAAAGCATAAAATTATTATCTATCAAGCTTAAATATTAGAGACAAACAGTTATTCTCGCAGTTGTTTAATATAGCGATTGAAGACTAAATGCAACGCTAAACAGTAGGCTGGCAGTTCCCATTAAAAATCTCTAAATGCTGCATGTAACTCTCTATAAACTTCAATTTAGCAGTAACAAAATAGAGATGTACGCGCACGTGCAGCGAGTAGTGTAACACTAGGGGCGTTTGGATTGACGAATTTGTAGAT
This sequence comes from Ananas comosus, assembly GCF_001540865.1. Lineage (NCBI taxonomy): Eukaryota > Viridiplantae > Streptophyta > Magnoliopsida > Poales > Bromeliaceae > Ananas > Ananas comosus. Next base: position 7,172 of record NW_017892078.1, on the reverse strand, counting down.
TCAACGTAAGTCAAGTGTAGTGGTGTTTGAGTTTCCCTGAAGTGTGATTATTTTTCTGTTGTTTGTTTTGACGTAACTCGTACCACTGAAAGTTAAATTCAATCACTTCTGCTGTTTGTTTTGATGTAACTTGGTGCTGGTAAAATTAGTTTTTTGAGTTCCGTTGTTTGTTTTGATGTAAGTAAGTGGATCCCATTATCTCCTAAATATAGTAATAAATTTATCACTATAAAATTTAACCTATTATATAATTAAATTTTTTATTATTATTTAAAGATAATCTTAATTTATTATAAATAAAGTAATTCTAACCCATTATAAAGAAAGTAGAGTTTAGATTTTACTGTTTAATAAATTGTTTAGAGAAGGTTGAGTGTGGTGGAAGTCGAGTTCGGTACTTTAGAGCCGGAAGTCGAGAGTAGGTGAAGTGGAGCTCTAACGTAACTTGAGTTACATTATATTTTTCACTTACACCAAAACAAATAACGAAAGTGATGAAACTTGAATTTCATCACTCCACTTACACCAAAACAAACGGGCCCTAAGGATTGCAGCTGTAGGTGATTTGATTTTGAGCAACTACAAAACTATGGCTGGCACACATTTATTTAATTACATTTTACATGTTCACTTATAGATAGCATGCTAGAGAGCCAGCTCGGCCACCATGTGATCTTTGCTCTCTTTTACAAAGTGCAGGTCTAAAAAAATTATATATATATATATATATATATATATCTTTTTGGTTGAAATACATAAAGTCACCAGCACTATACTGCCATATGAAATTGCCTCCCCTCAACTTTTTATTTTTTCATTTATATTTATTTGTCTTAATTAGACCCCTATGTTAATAACAAGTTTATTTTACCGACCGTTCCTTGCGCAAGTGGCAAATGACTTAGTGGTTGATATCCGAGGTTCCAAGTTTGAATTCTAATTTTTTCATATTTTCATTCTAAATAAAATAAACGAAGCAGTAGAGTAGCAATTGAGATGTATGGCAATGATGACAACATGAAAAAATAAATGAGTTGTTGTCTCTAATAATATAATGAGAGTGCCGACAGATACAAAAGAGAGCTAAGTTTTTTTATTCTGGCTTATGATAGCAACGTGGTTTTGAAAGATTCCAATGGCCTCTCTAATTTATATAGATGTGAGATAATTAGGAATAATAAAAATTAATATATTTTTCACCAATGGGAGTCTAACGTAAAAAAAAAAAAGAAAAAGAAAAAGAAAATGATAGTATAAAGAGGTGTAAATTAAGAAAATAATTTTTTTATGGCTATTAAGAAAATCAGTGCTAATTAAAAAAGACAATTTCGAATTGTGGTGCATTGCTGAAGGGGTCTCCATACTTTTTTTTTTCCTTTTTTTTGGGGCAATCAAAATTTATACATATCAATTGCTCAAATATAATAGTATCTAAGAATAATATCGTGGGGTGAAAATCGTTTTGATATTACTCAATCTAATTGGACTCTGAAGCCAAAGATTATCGGATTTGGATTGAAATTTTACTATCCATTACGGACTCAAATTTAGATTTAGATCCGAAATTTGAAATTCTTTTGGGTTCAAATTAAGATTCACTATTCCTTTTCCAATTCGGATTCAAAATTATTCGAAACAAAAACTGATTTTGACTGCTTTTTTAATTTCTTAAGTAATGCCATTTAAGCATCTTTCAGAAATCTCAAACATCTTCATTGCATTTTCTTCACTTGGAAGAGAAAATAATAATAATAATAATAATAATAATAATAATAATAGTAATAATAATAATAAGTCCCTCCTTTTCCACCTTTTCATTTGAAAATGGACACTGAAACAACAAGAAAAAATTTCTTCAATACCCTTCCAAGTAGTTCTAATTTTATGAATACCCTTCAAAATTTTAAAATTTTCATACTTGCCCTCCAAAAGTATGGAAAAGTTTCAAAAATACTCTCACTGTCACTGTCAGTAATCTGTTATATTAACTTCAAAATACCAATTTTACCCCCTATTTTAATTTAATCACCACTCTCACAATTTTTTTTTTGAATATATGGAGACCCCTCAAT
>NW_017892078.1:0-4129 GCF_001540865.1 Ananas comosus | reverse complement strand
GCGATGGCGGAGGGGATCGCATTCGACTTGGTCAAAGGAGTGCTGGGCAAGCTGGGCTCCGCTCTCTGGGACGAAATCGGGCTGCTGCGGAGCTTCAAGGACGACGCGGACGACCTCAGAAGCAACTTCTCGGCGATACAGGCGGTGCTTCTCGACGCCGAGGAGCGAAGCAGCGCTGGGAAGGAGACCCACGCGCTGCGCGACTGGCTGCGCAAACTGAAGGACGCCGCCTACGACCTGCTGGACGAGATCCGGACGCAACAGCAGTATCCCGAGGTGCAGAATCATCAACACCAGCCAGCTGGAAAGGTACGTGGATTTCTGTCCCGCGCTAATCCGATGCATCTGAAGTTTAAGGTCAAGATGGCGCACAGGATGAAAGCGCTCCGAGAAAAGATCGGTAAGATCGCGAAACAGAGGCATGATTTCGGTCTTGCCGAAGCTGGCCCTGGTCGGCAGGCTGAGTTCAAACGCCCTGACACATATTCAGTCGTCGACGAAAAGACAATAGTTGGGAGAGATGGTGATAAAGAGGAAATTGTGAAGCTCCTGTTAGAGACGGGCGGCGATCACGACGTGTCGGTCATTCCGATAGTGGGATTGGGAGGATTGGGGAAGACGACGCTCGCTCAGATGGCCTTCAACGACGGGCGGGTTACGGATCAGCAGTGCTTTGATCTATGGGTGTGGGTCTGCGTGTCTACTGATTTCGACATGAAGACGATTGCAAAGCCGGTGATATCTGCAGCCGGAGAGAATTGTGCTCTTGATAACTCGGATGCCGTCGCCAGTTGTCTTGTTAGGATCTTTAGCCAGAAGAGATTTTTGCTGGTGCTGGACGATGTATGGAACGAAGATCAGGAAAAGTGGGAGAATTTGAAGGTCTTATTTAAGGACAGCAAGAAGGGAAGTAAAATTTTAGTCACCACGCGGAGCAAGAAGGTTGCCACGATAATGAAAACAGTCGAACCACACCATGTGAAAGTCTTATCAGATGATGATTGTTGGACATTGTTCAAAAGACGGGTATTCGATGATGGGGAAGAGAACTACTATCCGAGTTTGGTCGCAATCGGAAAGCAGATAGTTAAGAAGTGCGGCGGTGTGCCGTTAGCAGCAAATGCTTTAGGAAGTATGATGCGCTTTAAGAGCAGGACAGAGGATGCATGGTCCGCTATTAGAGATAGCGAAATTTGGAGTCTGAAAGAAGAGAAAACTATTTTACCATCGTTAAAGTTGAGCTACATTCAGATGCCGTCGGCTTTGAAGCAGTGCTTTTGTGACGCCCCAACTTCCCAGGAGGTCACCCATCCTAGGACTACTCCCGTCCTAGCACGCTTAACTCTCTTAACCTCTTAGGCCTTGCTACCACCCAAAATGCTTAAGCTGGGTTAAGAGTTTAGCCCTATTATATCTTGTATATAGGACTACCCGGGGTCTCACAGCTTTGCTTACTGCTCCATATTCCCCAAAGACTATGAGATTGACAAGGATGACTTGATCCGGCAATGGATTGCTTTAGGCTTCATTTCATCGCATGAAACATGGACTTCGACGGAAGATATCNCAAGGAGAGCATAAGTATATGTGCCTATTATTTGGAGGTAAAAAGATATTAGTTATTATCTAAACTATACTGCACTTTGAAAGTGGACAACTGGGCTCTATGAATTTTGATTTTAATTCGTAAACCTTATATATGCTCATTTTGATAAAAGAAATTTTCTTCGAAAGATTTGTAGATTCTTTTAAAATTTAGTCTCTTTCGTTAAACAAAGTGCAAAATGTTTCATACAATAAAAAATATTCTTTTTATCAAATTTTAAAATGTTTTATCAAAAAACATTTAGTATCCTTTCGAATTCTATAAGGAACATAATAAACATGGCGGAAAGTTAGAGAGTAGAATTAAATTTTTTTAAAGTTCAGTTATTTATCTCAAAGCATAGTATAGCTCATGTAAGGATCATTCTCCTTTAGCTTCTTTGGTGACCACTATTTCCCTTTGAGAAGAGTTTTTTTTTTCCTTTTTTTGCCAGAAAAACAAATTTAATATGTCTACGTGCAACGGTGGAGAATTTTCATTTATGGACTTGTGGTCTTATCTTTCAGGTTTGTGTTGTTCAGCTTGCCGGACAGGAATTGTTGTATGCTGTTTGTGTTTTCGTGATATAAATTAAGTTTTCGAATGTACTATTTTATGATTTGGTTTGATTGTTTGTAATTTTTTGGTGTTCTCTATTCGAGTCTTGAGATATTTTTCTTTACAAATTGAAATAAGGTATCTTATATATCATGCATCATTAGAAAGTGTAAGCAAAATGTACAGCACGTGTTGCACGAGCGTCAGATAAAAAACTTACTATTTTGCGTTGTTGTGGTGCAGGCCGTACCCCTATGAGGAACTAGCGAGTAGCTCGTCAAAAGAGGAGAGCTCACCGAAGCTCTTAAGATGCCTTGACCGTTCGGAGACCAGAATACAAGAATTGCCTGAATCAATTACCAGCCTCTACAACTTGTAAAAATTGAATCTTTCAAGGTGGAGTTCTCTGACAATACTTGACTCAGTTAGCAACCTTCAGAATTTGTACTCACTAAATTTGAGTTCGTGCCAAAAAGTGAGATCACTTGAACCTATATGTCACCTCAAAAACCTGCATTACTTAAACCTATCATGTCTAAAATCTTTGGTGACGTTACCTGAATCCAATGGGAGCCTTCAAAACTTGCATACTCTAAACCTTTCTCACTGCAGTTCTCTAGTATCATTACCCTCGTCGTTATGTGATCTCAAAAACCTATATAACTTAAACCTGTCACTTCTAGATTCTTTTGTGACATTACCTGAATTCATTGGGAGCCTTCAAAACTTGCATATTCTGAACGTTTCTGAATGCTGTTCTCTACAATCATTACCCTCATCGTCAAGTGATCTTCAGCATTTAGAGAAACTCGACATCAGTGGCTGTGGACAATTATGTGAGCTGCCTAAAATGATCCAAAAACTGACCAAACTTAAGAGTCTTGTTAAACAAGAATTGCTCGGAATTGAAGGGCATGCCCCGAGGGATTGGCAAGTTAGTTAGTTTGCAGGAATTGTCTGTTTTTGTCGTCGGCAAGCAAGACTGCGCCGAACATTGTGCTAGCATTTCTGAGCTAGAGCACTTCAAGCTTGTCGGCCAGCTGTGGATCAAGGGTCTTGAAAATGTAACGAGTCCGGTTGATGCCAAGGCTGCAAATTTGATAGACAAGAACCTGCGGAATTTGAAGTTGGAATGGAACGTTTTAAGTGCGGAAGAAGGCATGGATAGTGTACTACCGGCGGAAGGGATGGATACCGTGCTAGAAAATCTTCAACCACATCAAAAGCTATCGAAATTGGAAATAGAAGGCTATGGAGGCGGGAAGTTTCCTAGCTGGATGATGAACAGGATTGGCCAGTGCCTCCCAAATCTCGTTAAAATCAAACTAGCGAATATGCCCGGATGCAGCTCACTTCCGCAGCTGGGGCAACTTCCGTTTCTTGAACAACTAACTATACAAAAAATGCCCGCGGTAACAAATTTGGGCGTCGATAAGTTCCCTGCGCTGACGATACTTAACTTGTCCTCCATGCCGGTGCTGCGAGAATGGGTGACTGTGCTGACGGTGGATGACGAAGAAGGCAGGCGAGAGCGAGTTCCCATTTTTCCGCGTCTCACTATATTGTGGCTTTTAGAATGTCCTCAATTGAGGCCGGAGCCTTGCCTCCCGCCATCGGTTTCGCATATGTTCATTTCTAGAACAAGCAGCGAGAACCTATCATTAATTCTCGAATGCGCGATGCCACTTGGTGATGGTGATGGTGATGGTGATGCCGTCGTTTCACCCCAACCGCCACCAGATAAGGGGCTGCTGAGTCTAGCAATACAAGGATGCCAGCAGCTAACTTGTTTGCCCGAGAGCTTGCGGAGCCTCACGTCCCTCCAGAGCCTGGCAATAGATGATTGCAAAGATCTTGAGAGAATTGAAGATTGGCTCGGGGAGCTCACCGAGCTGCGGTACTTGGCCATCGATGGGTGCAGCAGTCTCCGTTACTTGCCTGCCCACAAGATGACCACACTCAAGAAGTTACAGATTATTGGTTGCC
>NW_017892077.1:2752-8879 GCF_001540865.1 Ananas comosus | reverse complement strand
ATATATATACATATATACATATATATACATATATATATATACATATATATATACATATATACATATATATACATATATATATATACATATATATACATACATATATACATATATATATACATATATACATATATACATATACATATATACATATATACATATACATATATACATATATACATATATATATATATATATAGTGTAGAGCTAATATGCTATCAGAAGTATAAAGAATATGAGGCTTCAAACTTTTTGACCATTGGATCAAAAATTATACGGTTGAGATGATTGCGGTCCTCCCAGGGTTGAGTAGTAAGATGATTGCGGTCCTCCCAGGGTTGAGTAGTACCCCTAGGGTTGAGTGGTCCCCACATGATAATAATATTAATCCAAAGGTTAGAAATGATCAAAGTGGTTGATCTAAGGGCCAAAAAATTGGAAGCACCAGATCCTCTATGCTTCCGATAGCATAGTAGCTCTTCTCTCTCTCTTTCTCTCTCTCTCAATCTCTCTCTCTCTCTCTCCCTCTCTTTCTCTCTCTCTCTCTCTCTCTCTCTCTGTCACGCCCCAGGGTCCCTTTTCAGTTTAAAACTGTGACACCCCAATAGTCCCACATCGGATGGGAATGGGGTTGTCATTGGGTTTATAAGAGACTTAGACACTAGTAATAATAACTGGGCTTAAGCATTTTGGGCTGGTGGTTTGGGCCCAACGAGTTATTGTTGCTAGTGGGCTGGGTCGTTACATTTGGTATCAGAGCCGGTTCACCAGCTGGACATGTGTGGCAAGTCTCGCCTGAGCCAGGGTCTGGATGACGGGCTAGCGAGACGAGTCTCACATCGCCTGGTAATCTTGGGCTGTATGTGATTGGACTGACGAGGATGTCAGGGCCTTAACGGGGGGAGTCTGTGACACCCCAATAGTCCCACATCGGATGGGAATGGGATTGTCATTGGGTTTATAAGAGACTTAGACACTAGTAATAATAACCGGGCTTAAGCATTTTGGGCTGGTGGTTTGGGCCCAACGAGTTATTGTTGCTAGTGGGCTGGGTCGTTACAAAAACAAAGCGGAAAAGCGTCTGAATTTTTTTTTTGAAAACCTGACCCCAGAGTATGCCAGATCCGCCACAAATACAAGGAATCCACTGTTTACACGGACAGAGTCTCCCCTATATTTGCACGGCGTCGATCAAATACACAGTACAACCAGGATACAACCACAACCAGATGAATATAAAGATAACTATACATTCATACATTCACCATTCACATCACAGTTTTACATTAAAGGTTTAAACAGAAATCCACAAAAATCTTTTGAAAACTGTTTCCTACACAGAAACCTTTATTCTTTTAAAAACGCTACCACGAGGGGTAGAAAACCTTTTATTTTACAAAATCCAGAAATCCACATTTTTAAATGTAAATAAACACTGAACCACATAAACCAACTTAACTATATATCAACAGAAATACCAAGGATAATAACTAAATCGAAATAACCTGGGTCGGAAGCTCTATCGACCGCTACACACATACCTCACGTCTCGTCCCACTACTCATCGCCCGCGATACCTGAAAAATGGTGGGGGAGGTGAGAACATGTAAACATGTCTCCCCTCCCAGTGGGTACCGCAAGCCGAAGAAGGCGAGGAGTACTCACCGGATCAGGAAGAACTATACAACAACACGGGTCAGTGGAAATAAACAAGGTAATGAGCAGATATACAATAGCGATAAACTGAAAGGAAGTAAGAACTATACTGAATAAACGGCTACCGCTACTGTAACTAGAACAGAAAGCATACATGAATATCTACTATAGTAGCAAGACAACTATAAGGTAAGATCTGTAAGTATGCATGCAACGACCGCTACTATAGTCATATGCGTCAATGGGACAATCAGTCCAAAGGTACCCAATCTGAAACCAATGCTCTCTTGGTCAGCACCGCAAACCTCAAGCCAATACCCTGGAGGTCCGCACCGAAACACCTCATATATATATATATATATATATCTCTCTCTCTCTCTCTCTCTCTCTCTCTCTCTCTCTCACACATTCCTGACTCTAAAAATGTCACGATGATTTGAGAGACAACTGCTACAAATACACACATTAAATTAATGTATTCGTGAGCAGTTCAAAGTCCTCTTTTACTCGATTTTACCTCTTCAATGCGCTAACAATCAAAAGTGAATTCACTTATCATTGAGGCCAAAAAGCCACTTCGGTGCCTCATCTCAACCGATAGCCGCGCATAGCCTGAGGCAAGTATCGCCAGGTTATCGAGCAAAGCTAGCCTAGTCGATAAGACCTTGGTTACCGTGACTGCCTAAAGTCTAGGCTACGTGCTAAAAGCTCTTTTTCCTCAAAATAATTTTTCTCCCAAAAGCAAGAAACGATAAGAACGAACTACTGTGGGGAGCACTAGACACATACACTGGATCTCATTCCACTCCCTACAATGTACATGGATGATCATCATCCTCTAAGTTTAAACTTAAACTTAATTTCCTAAATCGCCCTAATGTGCAACTATATACACACACCAAAAACTTTAACCTCTCGCCTGTCTAAAGCAGCACTTAGCCTCCAGTTTAGCCTGCTTTGCTTTACGATCTAAGCTACGTGGGCAGCACGACTTGCGTTACCACGACAGCCTAACTTTTAGGCTGCCTGCCTAAAAGCCTTTTGCGCTTTACAAGCGACTCCCCAGCTTAACCGTTTTAGCCTTTGAAGCGTTTTCAACGATATAAAATACATGGCAAAGCGCACTTTGGCCAGCACCTATCCATAGGCGCGCTAAATGAGCGCAACACTCCCTGAGCCTATCTTAACAACTAAGAACCTCCTGTAAAGGCGTTTTTAATGTGATGTATATATCCAACTTCAATCAAAAGAAAACCGAACCTTTGGGATTGGGATCGACGGGGAGGGAGACGGCTGGGATTGACCAAGGACGGGTCGGGTACGCGCGTGGAGCCGGCGGCCGTCCACGGGGCCGTCGGCCTTTTAACCTTGGGCCGGTGGAAGGTAGAAAGAGAAAGTTGGCTTGGTGGTGGGAGAGCCGGACTCATGTGCCCCTTTGCGCGCTTCGGGGCTCCTAGGAAGTGGGACACCGTCTCTCGATGGAGGCCGTAGCTGGGAGCGGCCGGGGGCGGCAGCCGCGCGCGGCGGCTGCGGCGGCCTCGGTGGAACGAGGGACGCCAGTTGGACGTCAGTGGGTCCGGCTCGGACCCACTAGAGACGGAGGCGCGCGGCGGCGACAAGGGGCGGCCGGCTAAGCGGGAAGGAGGTGGAGGCCGCTCCACGGCGGCAGTGGGACTCGGAGGGCGGCCGGCGGCACCGGCGGTAACGGGAACCTCGGGTTCGAGTTCGGCCATGCCCAAGCCAAACGAGGCGGCGGCGGCGGCGGCGGTGAAGGTCGGCGGTTGGCTCCACTCGTGCCATGAGGAGTGGAGGGGGCGTGGGCAGGGACCGGCAGCGCGTACGGCGGCACGACGGCCTTCGGCCGGCCTCGTTGGAACGAGGCCGGTTCGGACTTTATCCCGAATCAAATCCTACCCAAACACAAGACTCGAAGAGCTCGAAGGGACTAGTTATGTCTTCCCTTGTGCTACTAGCACTGAGTAAAGACTAGTAGCACGAGTGGAACCAAAAACAGCCCTTCCTGGGCAAGGCTACAAAGCCACCACAGCTGGGACAGCTCGGACAAACCGACGACAAAAACCCAAACGCGTGCGAATAGGCCGCTAGACTCCGACAGGACTACGGAGGCCTCCACTCGTGCCACTAGCACCCAGTCACGACTAGTGTCACGAGTGGAGTGAAACCTAGTTGTCACAGGCCAATCGGGACAAACCGCGTTAGAAGGGGCTGACGCGCGACAAGCGACTTGGAAGCCCAACGAGGGCGCGAAGGGTGTCACTGGACAACGCGAGGTCTGGCACTCGTGCTGGAGGCCATGCAACTCTGGATAGTCATACACAGAGTCGTCTTGGATCTTCAGGAGCCAAACGCACATGCCCGATACAATAGTGGGTTAAATGTACTTTATAACCCTAAAATACATTTAAGTCCCCGAAAACACGTTAACACGTGGAACCCCGATAACACCTATCACACACACTCACACAAACTGGAGACCTGACTAACAGGTACTAGGCAATCGAAAACGTCTTTAGTTTCTCAGCTAAAGCTACACAAAAAGCCGCTTTAAGCGGCTTTCTTGCGCCAAAGCTAAGCTTAAAGAAGGCTGCAGCAAACCAACGAGATACTCACCAGCGATTCGGAACAACCGACCAGTGGTAGTAGTGAAACACCCAAGCCACTACTGCCCACTCGCTGCCACCCAAGGCCACAGCTTAAACTGTGAAGGCCCTTGGGCATAAGCATGTTAATAGGCCGCTATTAACACAGCGCCACAAATAGAATACAAACGACGGTTTTGTAGGTTTAACCTCACAAAATACCGTCGTCCACTGAACATCGTACCCAGCCACGCAAAGCCCTGTAAAGTCACCAGGGCTGCCTCAGGGCCACGATAAAAGCCCTGAAGGCCGCACAATGCCATCAGCCAAAACCCTTTGACTAGAGGCCCCCAAACAATCTCCCTAATACTACATCACAAAGAATCAACACCCAATCTGTGATTGGGTCACCTGGGAGGAATCCAGGACAACTGCAAGAAAACGTCAGTCCACTGTCCGCGCTGTCAACATGTCCACCCATGAAGCTAGGCTGCAACCATGTCACCACGTGCGAGCCACTACCAAAGAATGGGAACGAGACAACGATAATAGGTACGAATATAATATACAACTCGAAACGTGGAGATAACAAATGTAATGTGGGTGCAACAAACTAATATGAGATGAGTCTACAAGGTACGAATCATAGTACACATCCTCATATCAGATAGACATACACTATGGTACAAAGGAACAACGAGATCAATCGAAAAGACGTATGGGACAAAGTACAAATATCATCTCGCTAAGGCACTAATAGACACTCTAATCGCTAGATCAGCCAGCTAAGATCATAAGTCATAAACACTGGATAAGCCACTCAAGGAGTTGGAAACAACAGACTACTGGCAACTCCAGCCATATGGGACTCCCCACTCTAACAGCCAATCAACGGCTGCCTACTAATATGAAATGAGTATAGGATATGAACACTGTACTAACCAGCTCAGAGTATAGAATATGAACACTGTACTAACCAGCTTAAAGTATAGGATATGAACACTGTACTAACCAGCTCAAAGTATAGGATATGAACACTGTACTAACCAGCTCAAAGTATAGGACATGAACACTGCACTAACCAGCTCAAAGTATAGGATCAACTAAACTCACCAGTCAGGAACACCAAGTAACTCGTCATAAACGTATACAAACTCTCCTACAGCTACAACAGGGTAGGATCAACTGGACTCACCAGCCAAGAACACGAAGAAATGTCAACTGCTGGATACGCCAGCTACCCGGGACCCCCCCTCCTAACAGCCGACCAACGGCTGCCAACTAGTAACTCATATAACGTAACTAACGGGCTATGAGCGGCGTAAAGTGCTTGTGACCGCCAGACTAGGTGGCGTTCCTCACAAGAAAAGGCCTTTTCACCAACTTACCACTGTTGGGCACTCGGGGCTCCCCAATATACGTACAATCTCGTCGTCACCATGACAGCCNTGGGTTATAGTATTTAATTAATTCAATGGTTAGAAATAATGAAAAGAGTTGATCCAAAGGCTAAAAAATTGGTAGCAACAATGGGATTTTGCTACTAATAGTAGCCTAGTCCAACTCTCTCTCTCTCTATATATATATATAGAGAGAGAGAGAGAGAGACTTAGGCTGGAATACTATCAATAGCACCAAGCATTTTGTGCTATTAGGTTTTCGGCCCTTGGATTAAAAAATGTACGGTTAGAATGATGTAGGCCCCTAGGGTTGAGTGAGTTGTTGGTTTAATAGTATAATTTAACGGATGAAAATAGTCAAAGGGTTAAATCTAATGGCAGAAAACTTGATAGCACCAAATGCATGGTACTATTGATAGTATTCTAGCCGGACTCTCTCTCTCTCTCTCTCTCTCTCTCTCTCACTCTATA
>NW_017892077.1:0-2420 GCF_001540865.1 Ananas comosus | reverse complement strand
TATAATATATATTATAGAGCGGCTACATATATTATTTGGTAGCAGGGGGGAGCGCTCCGTGGGTACCAAGTTGTTTTCGATGATCGGCTCAAATCGACGATCGCTCTAGTATGACTTGATCAACCGGTATGAAAGTATTTGGAAAAAATTTCAGATTTTTTCGACATCATTTACTAGGTGATCAAAAGATCTCAAAATTGACAATTTTAACATGCGATGTGTGGCGTGTCTGAGGAGTTTAACGGGTAAAACAATCCAAAATCGTAATGAAAATTTTTATAAAATTTTTTATTTCAACTATTAGGAGTAAGATCAGTATATCTGTCTTGATTTAATTTCATTGTAAATCATCATTTTTTGATAGAGTTATTTCAGCCGTTCAATTTTAAACATACTTGTTTGAGAGGTAAAAGGTATGAAAATTGATGATGAATTTAGTTTTTAAATACTTAAAGTAGTGTAGATTAAGTCATAGAGCGATCATCGATTGGCTGTGTAAGCCGGGCGGGTATCATCGGAAAAACAGACTGGTATAGCACGGATGCAAGCTCGTGTAGCTGACTAGTATAGTAGGCTACATATATATATATATATATTATATATATATATAGAGCTAGGCTCCATATGCTTTCGAATCGGAGGCCTCTCGGCTTGTAAGTTGTTTTCGATGGATGGAACATCCGATTCGGCGATCGTATCCGTTAGACATGATCTATACTATTGGAACTATTTAGAACCAATTTCATAATTTTATTGACTCGTTGCCTAGGTGAACGCTGATAGCCTCAAATGAACGGGAAAATAAATCTTATTAAAAAAACAATGATAAAAACTCAAATTTTTAAATCGGAAGTATTATTCTGCTTGATGTTAAGTAAGAATTTATCTTTAAAAGTTTCATGAATTTGGATTACTTCTACCACCGAGTTAACTTAAAAACGTGCCACAATCGGCCCCGTTAAAATATCATTTTGAGATCTATGATCGCTGGGATAATATGATGTCAGAAAAATATGAAATTTGGTTTCTAGTAGTTCTAATAACGGTAGATTGATGCCGTAACGGAGCGATCGCCGAATCGAATGTCTAGTCATCGAAAACAACTTACAAGACGGAAGCCTTTCCGTTACTTTTCGAAAGCACAGGAGACCGCTACTCTATATATATGGGTACCTCTCAATTGAGTTATAAAATTTTGTTAGAAAAGAAAAAACAACTATTAGTTGAACAAATAAAACTTTCGATTGTATTCCTACAAATATCAATGGTCAGGATGTAACCATTTGTTGTTATTACAAAATAAATGTCAAGTACTAAAGCAAAAGTTTTATTAAAGTAACAAGATAAAAGTGATAGTTAATTAAGGCTAAATTACATAAAATTTCCTGTCAAAATTCGATTTTTCACATTCCCCCCTATCATTTAAAAACCTACATTTTGCTCTCTTGTAAAATGAAAAATGTTCACTTCACCCCCTGCCGTTAGTGATCCGTTAGGGTTCCGTTTATAAAATATTATTATATATTTTTTATGCCAAAAATGTCCTCAGCCTTCTCGCCTTGTTGACAAAAATGATAAGGAGCAAAATGGTCATTTTGTCATCACAGTTTATACCGTACCCCATGCATGTGACTATTTTTTATTTTACAACGGAGTAAAGTATAAGTTTTAAATGACAGAGAAAAAAAATAAAAAATCGGATTTTGACAGAAAGGTTTTATGTAATTTAGCCATTAATTAATTATTTTATATCATATTTTAGAGAAGATAATTAATTTACAAAGTGAAAGCAAGTTACTATGCAACTAATTCATCAAATCATCGAAAAATATGAAAGTAAATTAAAAAAATTATTACAAGTACAATTTTATCGTATACAACTCACTCAAATATAAGTAAATAATCAATTTTTAAAAAAATTCACAAAAAATACATATTAACAAAAAATAATTTTAAAAATAATTTTACAAACTAACTGTTCAGTAAGTGTATAAAGGCCAATTAAATAAATATCACCAAATTGATTAAAATTAACATAATATTCAGGATATTTTCTTCTAATAGTTCTTTTCTCTTCAAATTCAAGTTCTAATTGATGTCATTGTCTATGGCAACTTATACACAAAAAGTTAGAGAAATAGTAAAAATAAATAATTTATAACTATTTAATAATTATTAATCGCATTTATTTAAAGTGTACACTTTTTTATTCAATCTCTTTATTTTTTTAAGAAACCTCTTTCTTTATTGGACAAAATATATCTTCTCAACATCTTCGTTTCTTGGAGAAATCTCTTCGTTTTTTAGAAAAATATTTTTTCGCCGAAACTCTTAACTCTTCGTTTCTTGGAGGAACTTTTTCGTATCTTGGAGAAGATACATCTCGATCCTTCACACCACGTTTATCGGATGCTAAGATG
>NW_017892076.1:0-8881 GCF_001540865.1 Ananas comosus | reverse complement strand
AACATACGCTCGCTACAATAGCATGCTCATTTAAAGGGCTGATCTGGATCAGGATGAAGTACATTAGTGAACATAATAATCTCAAGTTCTAAAATATGGGCATTAGATGAGTCTAATAAGGATATCCCTTCAGCTGTAAGTTCCTTTTTGAGTTTTCACTTTCAGTTAGTCCAAGGAAGAAAAAAAGAAAAAGAACACCAACATGGGAGTAGCCCTGCATAATTTCATGACATAGTTTGTTAACAAGGCAACTGAACCATATATCTCAGGTTCCTGAAATGTGGCTGGATAAAGTAAGTTTTACACGAAATACAGGTTCTGTACATTACAAAATACTGCAAGGACCAACAAGTATTTCAGAGAGAAGTAAGGGTTCCAAAGTTCTGTCCATTCAGGTATTCCGCACCTTTGCAAAATCATCTATTAAACTATATGAATCCTCAATATTTGTTGCCACGTGGCAAGTTTTTCTTCACCCTCACTAATGTTACTCTTCTTCTTTCCATCACTAAATTTTCAATATGCATTTTAATGGTCCCATTAACCAAACTTTCAATTAGTGTATTTAAATGGTCCCATTACCTTCCCTCCACTATATTTTCAATTAATGTAAATGGTTTCACTACCAAACTTTCAATTAGTATATTTAAATGGTCCTACTACTATCTACGATCCTACATATCTCTATATCCAGGGATTATTTATCATGTTCACTAAATTTTCAATATACATTTTAACGGTCTCATTAATCAAACTTTCAATTAGTGCATTTGAATGATCCCACTATCTTTCCTCTACTATACTTTTAATTAATGTAAATGGTTCCGCTACCAAACTTTCAATTAATATATTTAAATGATCCTATTACTATCTACGATCCTAACCTCTATCTCTAATTATTCATCATGGGCCCATTTTTCTCTTTCCACCGAACTTTCAATTCTTTATCTTCGATTTGTTTATCAATTTTTTATTTTTCATCTTTAGCTATGCACCATCGACTCCTTCCCTCACTTCCTCGCTCTCTCACTAATGTGCACCCAATTCCTTCTTCCGCCGCGGTCGGAGAGATCGTCGTCGCCGTCATTATCACCATCGCCGGAGAAGGCATCGTCGAGTTCATATCTGCCGCCTACAGTGAGATATTTTCGATAGATGTACCAAATAAGATACACAAAGAGAATATTTAATATTTTATTATTATAAATTACTATTAGAGTTTTTATCCGCTGCAAAGCGCGGGTCTCTTCACTAGTGTCTATTAAACTAAGCCACTCTCAAGGAAAGGAAAAATTACTAAAGAACTTCAGTAATTTATGTGTTGTTATTATTACAAATATGTTCCCTGGCCTATATATCTGCAGTAAAAAATGAAATGGTAAGAAGGCCTCAACTTAAGCAATGTAAACGGTATCTTTAAAACTTTGAAGACCAAGTATAACAACAAAGTACAAGTCAAGATAACTATATACATGATAAGCTATTACAAAAGGTAAAATAAGAAAAGAATTACCAACCACTCTTGAAGGAAAACAAATATCAACTCAAATGCATCTTTTGGAAGGCTTATGCCTAGCTCTTCATAGAGTTCCCTCCTGAACATACATAATACCACTTAGTCACAGATAAGAATCTTCAAAGTGATAAGATAAAGTTATTTAGAGTAAATGGCCATTAAGTTATAACCAAAAAAAAAAATTGTGACTCTCCCAAGAATTTATTTAAATTAAAGAAAAAGGCGAAATTAAAAAACTTGTCCGTCAAGTAGCTTCAAGTTACAACAAAAAATGTAGTTCTGTCAAGAATAATTCAAATTGAAGAAAAAGGCAAATAAAAAACTTGCCCACCAAGTCTCCATTGAAGCTACTAAAGAATTTCTTCAGCAACATCAGAAAATGCAAAACAACGGCATTTTGAAACTTCAGATGATTTCACAGGGGATATTACAATGACATGTTTCGGAAGTTACAAGCTGGTTAAAGAATGGCATTTCGAGAGGGGAAGACAACATCAAGGAATACAAGAGAGAATCAACCCGACAATGTGTGTAACTTCAGTTTACTGCAACATTCACAGGAACAAGACAAGATTCCATCTTTTCTCACGACAGAGAATCAACCCGACAATGTGTATGACTTCGGTTTACTGCAACATTCACAGGAACAAGACAAGGTTCCATCTTTTCTCTACAAAATACAATTACAACAAGAGCCCAAATGAAAAACTCTTAACTTTTAGGTACCTATTTCAAAAATTACTGAAAAATCAGAACTTTTGTTCCAAAATGCACTTTGGTTCCACCAAGGTCCGTACATTTTACCAAGATTTACTTAGAGAACACGAATATACGACGGAAACGGCAAAAAATTAAGAGCACTGCATGGCACCGTTAGATCTCATCCAAGAACCAATTAGATCAAGCCAAGGTTTCATCTTTTTTTTCTCAACTACAATTACAACTACCAGGAGACTGAACCAAACCCTAGAACGCATTTCACATTCCGCACACCTCGCATTCACAAGTGACGAATTGCCAGTAGAGATGTGTGGTTAAGTCCAGCCACCTGTTTAAAAAGACACTTTAATTCGGGTAAGTTTTGTATGCTTTTGCCAAGAATTAATCAAAGAGAGTGTCTGATGCCGATTCAAAGAGCGAAAAGCGCTGCATGGCGTCTCATATCACAACACAGAACCAATTAGACCAAGCCAAGATTTAATCTTTTTCTCTACGAACTAAAGCTACAACAACCAAAAAGACTGAAACCAATCCCTAAAACACACCCAAAGAACCAATTAGATCAAGCCAAAATTTCATCTTTTTTCACTACTAACTGCAACTACAACAACCCCGAGACCAAAACCAAACCTTAGAACGCAGCCAAAGAACCAATAAGACCAAACCAAGATTTAATCTTCTTCTCCACAAAATACAACTACGACAATCAAGAGACGGAAACCAAACCATAGACTGTGGGGCGAAGCGCACCTGGCGGTGGCGAGCGAGGAATCGCCCGCGGAGATGTGCCCGGCGCTGAGATGTCCACTGCCCTGGCCATGACTCCTTGCAATCTGCGCGGCGCTGGAGCAGGAGCTCAGCGCGTGCTCTCCGCGTAGAATCCACACGTGCCACGGCGCGGTGGTAGTCCCGGCTCCGCGGTGAACGGGCCCCTCGCAGCCAGATAAAAAAAAAAACAAAAACAAATTAGGGCTTTCAGCGGCAAGCGGGACGGCTGGAGATGGATCGAGCGATGGGGCGAGAGGGGGCGGGACCTGGGCTTGGAGACCCGGTTTTTCTTTATCCCGGTTCGCGTAGAGGACGTCGAGGAGCTCGGCGCGCTTGAGGGTTAGGCTTCCGCCCATGGACGTGGGGAGCAGGAGCGAAGTGGTGATGATCGGAAACGAGGGTTTCGCGTTCCAATTATTATATTATTATTATTATTATTTATTTATTATTATTATTATATAGAGAGAGAGAGGTGCGCGTGCGCGCTTTGATATCTCAATGGCGTGGAGAAGAGCGCAACAGGGCCGGGGACTGGAACCGAGATAAAGATTCTCTCACTTTGTTAGTGAGAGAATTTCATGATAGCCCCCTCAAATATAGCTACTTATGAATTCGCCCCTCAACTTTTTTTTTTTTTAGTAAAAATGTATATAACTTATCTGAACTATAAACTAATTTAAAATAAAGATCCAACATTCCAAAATATTATATCAAATTAACAACTCTATTTATTATTAATTATTAATTGTCCTAGTTTTATTTTTAAAAAGTGATTGAAGCAGCTATATTTGGTAAATATATCAAAATCGTTGGATTAATGTTAGTTAATTAAAAAAAAAAAAAAGATCAATAAAAAGAAAATTAATTGAGAAGGCAGTTTCATAATGGCCATAGTTTATGGGGTTATCATACATTTTGACCTCCAAAAAAGAATAAAATAAATAAAAAAAATAATGAGACTAGCTTTTATAATTTGACAATATTATAACATGTAAGATTATTATAACTAAAGAACTGTATACCCATAACACTAAAATAAAAAATTGAGAACCATTAATGTTGTACAAAAGCTTCAAGGACCATTAATAAAATTTTACTTCATAAATTTAATTCTTTCAGAGTCAGCGACTGCGTCCAATATTACCCTTCTCTTCGATAAATTACGTACTCTTAATATTTATTAGTCTTTACTTAAATTATATATATATAATATATATATAGAGTAATACTATTCATACACCTCAATTTTCAAAAAAAAATGTATATCATATATTCCATTTATTTAAAAGCTGGGATCAACAAACAAAAAAATATTACCCATCGGAGGGATATATTTGTTAATTAAACTTTACAAGTGAAATTCGTAATTTTAAAGTTTTATAGGGATACATGTGAACTTATCCCAAACTGTAAAATCGCACTCCGCCACCGCCCCCTCGTCCTCCTGGGTTCGATCATCGTCTCTCTCGCTCTAGGGTTCTCTCTCTCTCTCTCTCTCTCTCTCTCTCTCTCTAAATCCATGGCGGGGGAAGAGGGGGACGAGGTGGGGATAGAGCGGCAGCTGGAGCAGCAGCTCGAGGAGCAGAGGGCGTCGATCGCCGCGGTCGACGAAGCCCTAGCGGCGGAGCCCGCGAACGCCGAGCTCCTCGCGGTACGTTCCTCCTCCCTCCTGAAATTCTAGGGTTTGATCATCCCTTTCCTTGGATTCCGATCATAGATTGGTTTCCTCTTCGATCTGTTCAGGAATGGCGTGGCTGATCGAAGATTTGGGCACACTTGTGTGTGCTATGATTAGATTTGAGGCGCGATTGGCGCTGATGATGTAGGGCTTAGTTTTAAGAGATGAATTGCTATTTGAGTAGTTTTATAAGGAGAGATGCTGTACTATTGATCCCAAATTAACTTCTCTATGCATCAGAACCACTTTATTTTTGCTTCCCACTGGAGTAGAAGATCTAAACTTTTCTGTTTTTCCAATGCTCTTAATTCAGATGCAAGAAATGGAAATTTTGTCATTTGATTCTACACTTTTCTTTGTTATGAAGGAACTTAGGATTCTTATGCGATTGAAGTTTCGAAGGAAAAATAATGTTAAAAGAATAATATATCAATTCAGCGATGTGGGCCTAAACCCTTGCTCTATTTTGAATTTAAATAAGTTATATTCAGAAAATGGAGGAGCTCTTTTCTCAATCCCTTTCGGAATCAAAGTTAACTCCCACCTCCATGGTGGGAGTCATTTTGGGGGGATTCGATTCACCCCGGAATAGAAATTGGAATGCTAATCGCTTGAACCAAATACAAATAATGAGAATGGCTCATTTTGATTTCCATTCTGAGCCTCAAATCCTTCAAACCGAACATGCCCTGAGAGGCTTATTCTGTTCATTCTTGAACAGGATGAGAGTTACATCCTATTTGCATGATTGCCAGCTTCCTTCATGCATAGATGAGTTATTGTGCATATTTTGTAGGTTCACGAGGAACTTCTCTTGGCCATTAAAGATACAGAGGAAGGGCTTCTTCATTTAAAACAATCGAGACTTCTAAAGGAAATGGATACCATCTTTACTGATCATGAATCAGCAGCTGCAGATGAGAACGTCAAAGCTGAACCCTTGGATCCAGGTCAGGTTGAACCAGAACCTTTGGAATTAGAAGAATTTTCTGTTGGATCAAAGTGTAGATTCCGGCACACAGATGGGCGCTGGTATAATGGGCGTGTAGTAGGTTTAGAAGGCAGTGACACTGCTAGGGTTTCATTTCTTACTCCAACATCCGAAAGCATGCTGGTATGTCCGATTACCCCGTTTGTCACCTTTGTAATCACATGTTTCAGTAATTAGTATTCTTCACGAGAATGCTTGGGTCCACTTTTTTAACTCCTCGTTTAAGAACCAGCATCGACTCGGTTGAGCCACCCAAACTGACTCAGGTTTGATATGCTTTAGTAGTTCCCAGTGCAAAGATGGTCTGAAGACCATTTTCGGCAAGTTTTATGACTTCTTGCCTAAACCGCTGAATCAACATCTCCTTTTTAGTCTCTTCCATGGACCTATCCCCTTTATTATATGATTTCTGAGTTTGATTATTGCCATTGATCATCAGTTTCTTGTGTTTAAATTAATTACAAATGCTAGTTTTTTATGTGCTGATTCAACAACATAGAATCTCTGTTTACAAAATAAGAAAATGGCAAGAGTATTTAACAAGGCTTTTGTTGGGATCTTTATGTCGTATTTCCCTTTCATGAATAGTATCCATCAAACTGTTAGATTACTTATGTTAAGCGAGCGCTCATGAGTCGTCAATCTTTAAGTTTTAGACTTTCTCGCTTCACCTTTTTGGATAACAGTTGCATTAATCGTGTGCTTCTCTTGGATTCACACGCTGAGCTTCTACTTTACATATTGCCTAACCTCAACTCCCTGAACAACGAGCACCCAGTAATGTACCCTAGTGGAAAACATACTAATACAAGTCCACCCTAGTGCAGATGTGCAAGTTCTTTCTACAGCAAAGATGTCGGTTTGGTAGTAACTGCCGCTCATCACATGGTATGTTGCTTAGTTATTCTCTTTCATAAGGAGCGGTTTGCATCGCATCATGTTTATTGCCTCCTCTTTTTTTCTTGTGCAATGAGGTTTAGATAACTGTTCATCTATTGTCTCTATGTGAAATCAGAATCTTGCACCTGATTTCCTCTCATTCACTTTTTTGTCTTGAACGAAATACAGTTTATGCAACATGTAATTCGAATTCCACCCTTTTTAGGTTTCCTCGTTCCAATATCCTCATTGAAGGAGTACATTCCTACTCTATGGCATCATTCCTTGGTAGGTACCAATGTATTGGCAGCCTCTGGAAACCAGCCTGGCGTTTGGAGGAATGCTGAGCTCGAGTCATGGGACGATGAACACAAGCTTGGTCAAGTCGTCTTCCTGCATGATGGGAGCTCCGCCAAGCTCGGCTCTGATTCTCTCTCTATATCCAAATATGCAGAAATAACTGATGACGACGATGAAGACAGCGAAGAAGATAGCTCATTTTCAGAAAGATCTGAACTTAGTGGAGATGAAGATAACAATCAAGGTCTAGGGTTTCTTCAGGCAGCAACACTACAAAGAGGGATTCAAACAGAGACTGCTGTTTTTGCCAAGTGGGAACATCACACACGGGGCATCGCTTCCAAGATGATGGCTAGCATGGGTTATCGCGAAGGCATGGGGTTAGGTGTATCAGGCCAAGGTATTGTCGATCCGGTGTCTGTAAAAGTGCTTCCGCCAAAGCAGTCCCTTGATCATGCTGTTGCTTCAAATAAAAACAAAGTCGATAGAGCTACAAGCAAAAAGCGCAGCAGGGGAGGCAAAAGAAAGAGGGAAAAGAAGTACGCGCAGTTAGCCCGGGCCGCTAAAGCCGAAGAAGGGCAGAAACCCGACGTCTTCAGCTTTATAAATAAGCAGCTTTATGGGCAAGATGATGATAATGGTTCTGGTGCAAAGTATAAGAAGGGGTCTGGTGAGGGTGACAGACAACACAAGAATGAGGATAGGAGATCTTTGGTTGTGTACGAAGACGAAGTGAAAGAGTTAAGGAGTCGAGTCGAGAAGCTCGAAGAGATGGTGAAGCGGAATCGTGGTAAGGATAAGGCGGTTTATGAAGCGGCTTCGAGGAAGTTGAGTGATACACAGAAGGCACTGGCAGATGCTGAAGCTACTCATGCGTCGGCCTCAACAGCAGTTGTTAGCAAGGAAAAAGAGAAGAAATGGTTGAAGTTTTGATGCTTTGTAGAAGGATTTTGCTGCTGTAAAATGTCTTTACTTTAGTCCTGCAGATTCTGTATGCAGCAACTACTGATGTAGTTTCTTTCCATTGGATTATAGAAAGATATTTTTTTCTCTTCTTACCTTTTACTTGGGCCCTTGGGATTACATCAGAGTTGAGGGCCAATAGTCAACTCTGAGATCAATCCTATTTTGTGATGGACCATAACATTTTAACTTATGTTGGAACCTTTTAGCACTCGGGATTGTAGGAAATCAAAATTTGTTTTCAAATAATACAACTTCGTCTTCTGCCACATTCAAATCGAACAAATATGTAAGTTGCGATTAGGGGCTGTTTGGATAGCCATAAGTACAACTAATGGTGGAACTCTCAACACGCTCGAAGTCCGGAGTCCGGTCGCTTGGATCGTACCATCGAACTCGGAGATTTGTGGAATCTGTGCGGAATTCACAGCCATTTTCCTTCAAGAGCTTTCCATTTCTCGTGTCGGTGGAAATCGCAACATCTCGCAACCATCGCCTGATGTCGACTTCTGCGAGGTCGTGAGTTTCGATGGGCTACACGGTTCGATTGAGGGGGCGTTGTGATTAAGGTAGTTATTTGGTGCAAGTGAAAACATTGATCTTGCCATCAAGTAATATAATGCTGGAGAGACTCACCGTCTAATCGTAACTTAGATTTCGGGTCTTTCTAAAAAAATAACTTCAGACCATTTGAAAGTGACTTCATTTTCAAACGTTTAACTGCATGATTACATGCCAGATCTTCCTGATATCTTTAAGATAAATCACAATACTAATATTTCTACTATTAATAACTTGATTTACAATCGAATCATAACTTTATCGATTCAAATGCAGCCCCAAACAATCTCTTACTCTTCGTAGCCACTACTTACAACTTACCAGACTTCTTTTGGAAATATTGAAAGTCAAATAGCAGAAAGGAGAGTCAGAGAAAGAGAAGAAAAGAAACAGATCAACACTTACAAAGAGTGGTTGCCAGGTTGATCCAGTTCAGAGAAACTAGAGGAGGAAGTTCACATTAACATGGATTTAAAAGATTTAAAAAAAGCACTTGATGTGTTGT
>NW_017892075.1:8210-8891 GCF_001540865.1 Ananas comosus | reverse complement strand
TCAATCGGTTTTTTGTCGGAGACTGGGACCGATGGAGAAGCAGGGATTGACTAAAAATAGAAATAAACAAAAGTGATGAGTAGAGAAAAAGATTACGATCAAGATGAATAAAGAAATGTTAGATTATCGAGGAAAAAGGTGGAGCATCAGACGGAGTTTCCGGTGGAGACTCAATCTCGGTTGAAGAATCTTTGCTCGGAGTAGTGGCTGTTTATAAAAAAAAATATAAAAAAAAATATAATAATGTAAATTATTACAGCCATATTGGAAGTAAATTATAAACAAGCATTAGATGACCAACCAAGTGGATGGATGGTTTTGCGGAATGCTCGAGACAAAGAAAGATCGAAAAAGCTATTAGTAAACTGATCCCATGTGGTAGCGTAGCCGGAAAGGGCTACTCCTGTATAGTTCGGACGAAAGCTTGCTAGCTGGAAGAAGCGTCTGAGACGATTTCCCATGGCTGAAAGCTTGTCAGCTTCAAATATACTTTTGGTGGGAGGACGATGATCGGCTGTGTTGGCCGTAAAAAATTTAGAAGGAGCTGGGATCGGCTGAATGAGCCCAAACTGCCGCGCTACATACTGAGGAGAATAAACCTCAGTACTCGGTAGTAACTTTGAACGCGATTTAAGCCCCACATGAAGATCCCGGGGGGCTAGATAGGAATACCATACATCT
>NW_017892075.1:3600-5454 GCF_001540865.1 Ananas comosus | reverse complement strand
TTTTTTTTTTTTTTTTTTTTTTTTTTTTTTTGCTGTTAGACTAAACAAAATAGGATTCCTTCAAGAACTTCTTCAGGAGAAAAAAAAGGAGAAAAGAGTTGGGGGGGAAAAAAAAAATCCGACGACTCTATTGTGTGAAATTTGTGCTTAAGAAAATAAGAAAAACACTGAAATACCAAACAAGATTAAAATTTAGGGATAATTGTCTATATACCCCTTAAAACTTCAAAAATATCTCATTTATTCCTTTTTTTTTTTCTTTTTAATATACCTCTCATATGTTCCTCCGTTATTTTAAAATACCTTTACAGTTATCAACCATTAAGTTAATTTGGGTTAAACGTGAGTTAAATCTCTACCACAGTTAAAAAAAAATAAAATGACACTTTTGCCCGTAACTTAAGGGCAAATAAGAAATGTTGGTGATTGTAGAAGGATATATTTGAAAAGATCAAAAAGCAAAATATTTTTTGTGCCCGTAACTTAAAGGGCAAATAAGAAAAGCCGGCGCTGATAAAAGGCTATATTTGAAAGGGCAAATATAGTAATTTCATAGAGATAACAGAGTTCACTAACAGATTTTAACTCTAGGGGTATATTTGAAATATATTGGAACGTAAAAAAGGTATTTTCAATATTAGCCTTCTAAGGGGGATAAATCAGAAAGTTGGAAACTTTTCAGAGATATATAAGCAACTAGCCAACTACCCAGACCCGACCATTCTTTTTTAGGGTACGGGTACAATATATCAACTAACCAGACCCGACTATCAACTAACCAGATCCGACCCGGTCCATGGACACCTTTAAATTTACTATCCTAACACTTTTGCAACTTTAGTTCAAGAGGAAACAAAATTATTTGTTGTAGTACATAACTCCCTTTTCAATGTTTAGTTTGGGTGTTGGATAGGGTTAAATAGACTAGAACTACTCAAAACTTTCTCTCACTTGCATATACTTAATAAATAAAATTTAAAAACTATTGTATAATAGAAAAATTGAGGCAAATTTTCTTAATTGTTAGGATTAACTTCATACAGGTCCCTTTAAAGATCCTAATATTTTCAATTATTTTACTCTAGTTTGTTACCGTTAAAGTACTATTCTTTTATAAGTGAAATAAACTTTTTGTCATCACAAATATATTTATTCGTAAGTCTCAACTGTTAATTGAAGAGGGATAAAAAGGTCAATTCACATCATTAACTAACCAAGGTTCAGTATTTAATCTATACTTACTAAAATTTTCTAACAGATTCTAATGGCAGAGACATATTTGAAAACATTAGAACTTTTATAGGAACAATATATGAAAGTTGAACTCTGTTGAAAAATATTTGCAAGTCGCTATGTTTGTAGGGACCTATATACAGTTAACCCTAATTACTATATCAATGGCCTCGTAATTAAAGTGCAAAGGAATTAGGTGATTTGTTTGTCACGAAAGATGTTGGAATTGAACTTACGATCTGTTGGAGCAGATGCCGTATAGAACGGGTCACTCTGATACAAACATGTATCTCATACCGACCGTTAAAAATTGTCAATTTTGTGACCTTTTTGATCGTAAGGTAAATGACGTCAAAAAATTATAAAGTTTGATTTCTAGAACTTTTAAATGCTCTAAATAACGTTTAATGGTATGGATCGTCGATTCGGAAGCTCTATCATCGAAAACGACTTATGAGTACGAGGGCGATCGTACTCATAAGAGTATAGTAGCCGGACTCTATATATATATATCCTTCTTTTTTTTTCTTTTTTTTGCTGTTAGACTAAACAAAATAGAATTCCTTCAGGAGCGCCTTCGGGAAAAAAAAAAAAAAAAAAAAAAAAAAAAAAAAAAAAAAA
>NW_017892075.1:0-1709 GCF_001540865.1 Ananas comosus | reverse complement strand
ATATTATATTAACGTATATTAATTGATCAGTATATCGTATGTGACATTAAAGTCTTATGTACGTGGATGATTTTATATCAATTTTGTGTACGCATTGTTCAGACTTTGTAATATCACCTTTCTATTCATAGTTTTAAAAGTTTTAAAATTATAAAAAGAGGAACAAAATTAAAAGCTGTTAGCTTATAAAGTAGCCCAGACCTAGGACTGTACTTTTGATAAAGTCTAAGACGAGCAGTTTTCTAGCCTAAGATATCAACTGAAGTTCAGCTTATACCTATATTGCATAAGCCTAGATGTAGGCTTTGAAGAACTATTAAAAAGAATGAGTATATTATAAGTAAAAATTAGCCTAAGCGTAGCCTAAGTTTAGTCCATGCCCTATAACCCATAAAACCTGTAGATTTAAGAAACCACCCTGGTTCGATTCTAAAAACATACTAGTAAGGCAAAGGTATCTACGTCTACCTTCTTTTTTTTTTTTTCAAAACACCCGGAACAAGGGGTGAAAATTATTTTAAAAACTTTTATTGGACGACCTTGTTCTTAATTCTATTAATTAAATTTTGAGTAATCGATTAATTAAATAAGTAATTACATCAATTATACGATTGAATAAAACATTAATTAATTTAGTAAGTGATCATTTCGGTTCTATAGCTATCCGTTAAATTTATCATGTATCAAGTCTATTTAATATATATAAAAATGATTTTTTTTTATTGTATTTTTGGTATCGGGATAAGCTATTATTCATGTATATATTTCGCGGACGTTATTTTAATGATCTTAAACTGAAAAAAATTGCGATTATGATTTTATGTTGAGTAAGTTGAAGCCTCCCCTAGATATATACAGATCTATAAATTCAATGATTATATGAGTAACTCAAGTAAACTCGCCTAAACTTTTTATTGATGAGTATAAGATGGATAAATTCTAGTCTGTTCCAGACTATACTTAACTCATATTTCACCCTTGCTCATGGGTATACGAATGTATATTATATTAACGTATATTGATCAGTATATCGTATGTGACATTAAACTCTTATGTACGTGGATGATTTTATATCAATATATGTGTACGCGTTATTCATACTTTGTAAAATCATTCTTCTATTCATAGTTTTAAAAGTTTAAAAATTATACAAAGAGTAACAAAATTGAAAGTTGTTAGCCCATAGCATAGCCCAGACCCAGTACTATACTTTAAATAAAGTCTGAGACGGGTGGTTTTCCGGTGTATTTGGACTTATAAATATAATTTTAACTATTATATTATTCTAGGTGTTCAGGGCGGTGGTCGTATGTATTGCAAATTTTATATTTCTATTTTTAACTTATTAATTATATATAAATATTTGTATTTTATACCATAGACAAGCATATGGGTACACGTTCCCAATTTATGCTCAATTCGTATCCGATCTGTACCTGATCTTAAATAGGTAATATATGAGTAGTTATTTTCCAAATCCGCTCAAATGAACTCAATGAGTATATTAATAACTTAAATATCTAGACATATATAGACCCGCTCCGAAGTTGAATAAGTTGTATTTTAGTATTAGCGTTAAAAAATGTCAAATTCTAGTAATTTTATTGCAGGCGCTTTATATATGTACTTATTATCGAATAGGGCTATGGTTTTTATGTTATTTTTTTTAGTAAAAATATATATAATTTATCTGAGCTATGTACTATTTA
>NW_017892074.1:0-8913 GCF_001540865.1 Ananas comosus | reverse complement strand
GGGTATTCCCTTGCATTATAGGATGATTGTGCATTTGCCCCTTTCGCTTATGCTTACCTAGATTGATATCATCACTATGCTTTAGTTGCTATTTATAGTGGATTTGATTGAGGATGTGGGTCGAGAATGTGAATCCTATAGTGCCGAGGTGAAAGATGGGACTCAATGGTTGGTTTAATAGTAAAACAAAGAACTAGTGGCATCTAGTTGATAGTAAACAAAAGAATGAGTGGCATCTAGTTGATAATAAACAAAAGAATGAGTGGCATCTAGTTGATAGTAAACAAAAGACGAGTGGCATCTATGTGAGTCCTAGTGTATATGAAACCTATGGACCTTGTGATGAAAGTAACCCTAGAGATAGGGATCCTCGAGTGGAGAGGATTGGATCTTGCTCACGGTCGCTTTTATACCTTGTGATGGTCGCTTCGCTCCACACAAGTAGTGCGCTCCGGAGTTGGTCACGTGGGATAGCCTATTTGGGGTCCCGAGGGATAGCCTATGTGGGGTCCCGCAGACGGTCTCGGATTCGTAGTTTGAGTTGAGTCTCCCTACGCATCGAGATGGCTATGTGAGTAGTAGGTGAACCCTCGGGTGAGCCATAAGATTAATGAACAAGTAAATATCTTTACTTCTTGGACATGATGACGAGTTAGTTGCTTACCCATTTCATTGAACATGCATTCATATATTTATGATTCGGGCATAGTAGCGTAGTTTTCTATTCTGTCCTTACAGCTTTCCATATCTATCTATCTGTTTATCTACTTGTGCCCACTTGGACCTAGTGGGGAGACCGGCGGAGTCGGCGGCCGAACCCACTGGGAACTAAGGAAGTTAGTTCTCACACCCCCCATTTTACTACAGGGCCGAGCGCGAGTTCACACGGCGAGGATCGTGGTAAGGGCTTAGCGCCCTAGATGCATTAGTTTACTTTCCTTTGCATTAGAGCCACCCTTTTGTACTTGAGAGTAGATGATGTATAGGGTGTGAGGAATCATTTTGGAAATGTAAACTCATGTTGTATTTGGCAGTTTAAATGTAAATCGATGTATTAAAGAGGTTGAATGAATGTAATAGATAGACCTTCTCTCTTTATCGTTACTTGTATTCTTTATACTTGTGCCTTGCTCTTACTTGTTAGCACTTGTTGTGCTCTTGTGATTGTGTACTTATGATTTGATTCCTGGGTAAATCCTTGTACATGATCGTTTGCTTAGCCTTGGGCGGACAGGGGAGACTCTGTCCGTTCGGCGTCTGTTCGACGCGCTCGAACCGCACCAAATTGGTAGCGGTCTCGGGGCGTGACACCTAGTGACAAGATATTCTCGTGGACACAGAATTGATCATACTCATTGTCTGTTCCTAGCTTGTGATGGTCGCTCCACACAAGTAGTGCGCTCCGGAGTTGGTCACGTGGGATAGCCTATTTGGGGTCCCGTGGGATAGGGATAGCCTATTTGGGGTCCCGAGGGATAGCCTATGTGGGGTCCCGCAGACGGTCTCGGATTCGTAGTTTGAGTCACGAGGGATAGCCTATGTGGGGTCCCGATGACGGCTCCCTACGAATCGAGATGGCTCGTCAGTAGATTGGGTAATGTACTCACGAGAATTATGCAAATTAGGCATGAGCGGTAGTCGAGTCCTAGTAGAGTGGACATTAGGCTGAGGTGCGAGTGAGACGTCCTTCGCCTCGAGCCTGGCTTGCGCGGTACTCCGTAGACGATTGACTCAAAACCGAGTCGGGCGGTTAGTTTTGTAAAGGTAGATGAAACTTTATGACAAAAGTGGTAAAGGACAGAAAACCTTAAATGCTAATTGGATGAAAGTAGTAATCGATTGAACTACTAGTTGGTTGTATAGTTGCATTATTGCATGATCTTCATATTGCATATCACGAGGCAATGCATGGTATTGTTAGTTGCATAATCTTATTATCATATCTATCTGTTTATTGAACTAACCTGCAGTTGCCTCCTTCGGACCTGTCGGTCGAGCTTTTCCCTTGGGTGGCCGTACCCACTGGGAACCATGGAGTTGGTTCTCACCCCACGTTGCTTTGGGGTGTTACAGGTTTGCACGTGAGCGGCGCGGCGGCGCGAGGCGAGGGCGTAGCTCCGTAGATAGCGCCCTACCACCGAGACCAGAGGTAGCGGTACCCGAGTCAGCCAAGCTAGGGGCTGTAGAAAAGAAAAAAGAATCAAACTTGTAATAATCTTGTGATGATTGATTGTATTCGGAAGTCTAAATGTATTTGAAAGGAAAAGAAATGTAAATAATATCAAGTGAGATGAATGAATGAATGTAATAACTTAGGATGTGTTTATGTTATTTGATACCTTCCTTATGCAATCGTTGTATGTTAAATACTGTTCCTGGTTGGAACCTCTTGTAATTGTATTGATTGCGACGCCTAGGACGTACAGGGGAAACTCTGTCCGTTCGGCGGTCTGTCGGCGGCGCCGCGACCCGACCAAATTGGCGGGTGGTCGCGGGTCGTGACATATATTGTTCTATTACGACGCCGAGCCGTCGCACAAGTCCATGTCCTGCCCACTTGCCTACCGCCTCGTCACCCTACAATCGCCTCGAGTACCTTCTCATTTGCTAGAGCACTGGTTGTTCACCCCCACTGTCGTCTCTAGCGTCGCCGTCGCTATAGCCGTAGTCTCCGTTTGCGCCGTCGCGGTGTCTCACGCTCGCTACGTTCTTCATTAATGGTTTAATGGTAAACCTATTATATTGTGTTATTTTGCCCCGTCATTACACGAGTTAATGAAGAGTTTATAAGAAGCAGCCGGAGCTCAATCGCTTTCTCGTTTGCGGCCATCGCGTGTATCTGCCCCGTCTTCTTGTTCCGCTGCTTCGCGCCGCGTTTGTCAGGTGTTCCTGCAGCTAGGAGGAGCTCTCTCGTTCAGTGCTTTACCCCCGTTGATCCGGGGCCGAGTTACCTTGAGCGGCTTGGTACAGGTCTTTATTCGCGTCGCGGGGTTTTTTTCGGACGTCTAGGTGCCTTACTCGAGTAGCAGCTTGACGTAGTTTGAGGTTGTTTCTTCGCAGCATGTTTCCGAGTTCAGTTTAACTAAGTTGCGGACGCCGGGACGTGGTTTGGAGGATGTTCTGACCAAGGGTAAGCTAGAATTCCGGTTCGCTACCGCTCTATCCGCCAGTTTCCGTCTATGAATTCTTCAGCCTCTTCCTTGGTTTTGCTGCCGTTTTCGATGTCGTTCGCGGCGGCGGATGAGGCGGCGGTGGAGGCTTGGATCGTCTTCAGTTGACTTGTGAGGACGTTGTGGACGTCTTAGGGGCTGCGGTGGATTGTGTTGAGCGAAAGCAGAAATTTAACGGTGTAATGGCTTGTACTATGTATACCATTTATGCTGTAATGGTGATATTTCGGTCGTCATTTTGACGCGGTGTTGGTGCTTGTGTTCAACAGGATTGGCGCCTTGTGGAGCTGATTTTGGGCCTCCTTTGGCTTGTTTGGGGCGTTGGGGTCTAGGTGGGTCGGGCCTAACCATGGCGAGTCCGGAAGCCGTGCGCTCTCTGTTCTCTATGTATTATTAAAACGTGTTAGTCGTAGTAGTTATGTGATAAAAAAAAAAAAATGCTCCAGCAGGAGGTTGAAGAATTCGTCATCATAACATTTAGTATATTGACATAGAATGTCTATGAAGTAGAAGAATCCTCGGGGCTAAATGTATGTGCTTCATTCCTGTTTAAGGTTTAGTTGAATAATAATAAGAGACGCGTTATTATAAAAGGCTGATGAAGACGTAGAAGAGGGGAACAATGACATTGTCTTTTTAGTCGGTTGATTAGAAGTAGAAGAACTATGACATGCTTTATGCCTCGATGATAGTGGAAAGATTCTAATGGCATAAGTAGATTAGCATTACTCCTGTAGGGTTACTAAACTAGTGGATTCTAGTTGTTGTTAGTATTTGTTGATACTGAAATAGAGTCGATGGAAAAAAAAAGGATGGAGAAGGAGAATATTAGGTGAACTAAAACATGATGCTTGAGCCGGATGTTGAAGACTATGAAAAAGACCTTGCTTGCTTGCCATCTTGCTCCTTCAGGCAGACGCTTGTGAGGAAGTAGCTCGCTACTAGGCGGTGCTCCGGGGTTGCGCCTACGCGACTAGCCTTGCCTCTTTTTTTTCGTGCGGAAAAAAAAAAGATTGGGTGCACGAAGTGGATTGCGGTGGGGAAAAGTGTATACGTACTACGGGTCTTTTGGTCAGTTTGCTGCGCAAGCTGGACTGACTTTGCAGTAGCTGCCTATGGGTAACCGGATTTTGCTAAAGGTCAAAATAAGTGGATTTTTTATGCATGATTGCCAGTTACATTTTATGCAGTCCCATTTCCTAAAATACACATTTATTTTTTTTTTATAAAAAGCGTATATAATGGTGCAAAGTAGCCATCGGGGTTTTGTGATTGCAGTTCGATTCATTGCACCGTGTTGATGCTCTGATCACATGTTGACGCCCCCGATCCCTCCTCGCCGGAGACGTACCTACTCTTCTCTTCCTCCTCCTCTTTAAGCCCCTCTCATGGCGCTTTCTCTCTCTTTCTCTCTCTCGGTCTCCACTAATCTCCACTATTTCAATTTTCCCCCTTTTTGTGGTTTTATATATATAATGCTGTGTTCGCTTCTCTCGCTAGCTCCTTTTTTGAGTGCGAGTTTATGGTTTTGAGTCAAATTTGGTTCCTCTCTAATCATTCTCCGCTCCTTTGCAATATCTTTACTAAATAATGATTACCATGTTGCCATTTCCTTGCTTCTTCTCTTCATCTTCGATAAAGGTGGCTCCTTTAGTAAGATTTAGCTGTAATTTAACCTCTTTTTCTTCTTTTGTTTTGCTTAGTATCTTTCATGTAGCTAATCGAATTTGTTTTTTGCGCAATTTTAACCCAGTATTTGCACAAATTATTGATTACGATGTTATCATTTACTTGTTCCTTATCTATAGCTTCGNTTTTCTCCTTTAATCTTAAAGAACATGAGGGATCCTAATTGCGTGGTTTTGAGATTAGATCTCGAGAGTTTTTCAAAATCAAATTTGTTTGATTTCTTTTTCCGCTGCGTTTTACCGTACGCCTCAGGCATCGACCTTGTCTGCGGTCGACCACGAGGTGCCATTGCTTCCTGAAAAGAAGCAACTCGCATTAGCTACATGACCAACATTACTTGACCATACCAAATCCAGTGAAAGCAACTTATGCATTTGTTCTTACCCCAAGCATTATGTCGTCGGCCGCCCGACACAACACTAGAAGTATAGGACAAATGAAAATTAAACTTGGCCTCTAATCACATTAGAGACGTCCCAACTTAACCCAATCACATGCTTTCGCTAACTTTGATTCCACGTCACTCACGTTTCCTAGATCCTTAAGGTCTTCTAATCCTAAGGGTCTCTAGGTCCATTCCTATTTTTTCATTCTTGGCTCTGATACCACGATATCTGTGACGCCCTGGGACCGATACCAATTTTGGCCGGCCTGAGCACGTCAAACAGACGCCGAACGAACAGAGTTTCCCCTATCCGCCCAAGGCTCATCACATGTACAATTTCAAACAAGAAGTGCATTAGCGAAAACATACACAAACGGCTTACACGAGGGTAAGCAATAGCCATAAGTGAGAGAAAGGAACTAAACGCCTACACAAGTAATATGATTCACTTTTGATCACATACATTGTATTTAACCAACTTGTACATCATAAAGTCTTTACATACTTTCATCATTTCTTTTTACATCCCATATGCTCAAAATAAATATTACATTCTTTCATTCTTTCTTTGCTTTATATATCATCATCTTAAATCATCAAATACAAAAGATGATAAAAGGGTAAACTACTACAAAATGTAAAGCCTGATTCGGGTGGCCACTGTCTAGGGTGAGATACCTTTACCGCGGTCGCTCGCCGGCTCGCTCGTTCCCGGCTCTGTGGAATAGTGGGGTGAGAACTACAACAAAGTTCCCAGTGGGTTCGGCCCCAACATCACCGACTTTCCCACTAGGACTAACTCAGGCATAATAGAAAGGATAAGCAGAATAGTAACCAAACTATAATCATGATGCTAATATGCCTGAACAAATAGCAAGAAATATGCTCAACATAAATTATGCAAATTATGCAAGTTCTTTTGTTCTTTACTCTTTATTCTTTACTCTTTAATCTCACGGCTAACCCGGGGGTTTCGCCACATTAACTTGCCCACATTAAGTCCATCATCGCGGGCCCTCAGCTTCCTCCCGCTAAGACCGTCCTCGGGTTTACTCCAACCCGTGATGCAAAAACTCCGGAGCGCATCGCCCGAGGGGGAGCGACCGCCCTCGAGCACGGAACTCATAGCAAGTATGATCAATCCTTAACTCTAAGGATATATAGTTCAATCATTGTCTTTACACTAACTCTAGTGTTCTTTACATCACTTTATTTTGCTAACTCTATCAATCATTGTTCTCTAGCTTTGCTCGTTCTTTATGCCACTTTTATTTTCTTTACTTATCTCTAATCATTATCACTGCATCACATTTCTCTTTAATGCCACACACTAACTCTAGTGTCACATTACTTTACATTATCGAATGCCACTCGATCTATGTCTCATTGTGTCACTCTGTTCTTTTGCCTCACTTGGGTGCTCACATTTTATCTCATGCATACATATAGGGTTAAACATTCATAGGGGTCTCAACCATCTCATTAGGCAAATTGTACTCACAACATGCAACATTACATCATTCTCATTACATATACCCTACGATGCATGCAACAATGTATATATCATATGCTCAATTGAATGACACATTAGGCATAGAAGGAAGTTCAACGAGTTTGGATAGCACCACCCACCTCGTAGGTTCTCAAAGGTGCTCCGACAATTTTCTTGGGATTTTTAGACTCCTAGTTTGTCACCTGCGGCAAAACGAAGCATTATTAGGCCATTTTGCTCATATCTTTACATTGGCTTTTCGTAACGTTAATCCGAGCGCACCAACGCGTCGGAAATACCCCCAATTAGGTTTCTAGAGGGTCAATTGCACTTTAGAACCCTCACAAGCAAAAGCCCCAATTTGGGTACCCTAGCTCACAACATACATCAAACCTAGGGTTTGATCTCATTGGGAAGCAAAAGAAGCTTCATTCTACTCTAGAGACTCCATAAAAACCATCCTTTGCTCAATCCAAACCCTAGTTTGGATTTCACCATGAGAGGGGTTGAAGCTCTCCTTCAAGCTTCACCTTTAACATTCATGCCATGGTCTTGATCTCAAATGAAGCAAAAGAAAAGCTTCAAAGACTCAAAAGGCTCCATTAAAATCATTTCTAGGTCACATAGTTCCCATTTTAGGGTTTCACCATGATTTGGGTTGAAGCTTACCTCAAAGCTTTCCTTTTTCCAAGCTAGAGATGAGGGAGAGGGAGTTTCTTCACTCCTTCTTCTTCTTCTCCACTTTCTTCTTCTTCTTTTCCTTTCTTTTCTTGGTCTTCTTCTTCTCCTTCTTGTCTACTAGAGAGAGAAAGAGAGATGAGAGGGGATGAGAGGGTGAGAATGAGAGAAATACCTAATTACCCCTCATACATATCTCTATGGGTTGCAAAATTGCAGGTAAACCCCTCAACTTTGATCTCATTACACTGCCTGGACTGGGCAGATTTCGCATGCGGGGACCGGTCTCCCCAACCAGGGACCGGTTCCCGTAGCTTCCCCCTGCGGCAGCCAGGGCTCCCGCACAATGCGACCGGTCTCTCTTTGGGGGACCGGTCTCTCGGGGACCGGTCTCTCCAGCAGGGACCGGTTCCCGAGAGCCTGATCTCTGGGACTTAGCCGATTTTCAGCCTTTCTCAATTATCACGCGCACGGGGACCGGTCTCTCCTTCAGGGACCGGTCCCCGAGAGCACAAAACCTGCAGAATGCAGATTTTGATTCTTTAGCTCTCGAAAACCTCCCACAACGCACTTTTAATCATTTTAACACCTTCGGACTTTCCGAAGTGTACCATCCTCGCACATCGGTCAATTTGACTAAAGTTCGCTATTTAGTTTCCGAATTTTCGGTATATTACAACCTGAGTGGCAAAAACCCGCCCACTAGGTGCTCGAGAAGACTCCGGCTGTCGAGGCGCCGATGATCGTCCAGCTGACACCGCATGTAATATACCGAAAATTCGGAAAATAAAAATGTCGAACTTTAGTCAAATTGACCAAAGTGCGAGGATGGAACACTTCGGAAAGTCCGAAGGTGTTAAAATGATTAAAGGTGAGTTGTGGAAGGTTTTCGAGAGCTAAAGAATTGAATTCTGCAAAACTGCAGATTTTCAGCTCTCGGGGACCGGTCCCTGGTGGGAGAGACCGGTCCCCGAACGCGTATGAAATCAGACAGCCGAAAAATCGGCTAAGTCCTGAGAAAGTAGCTCTCGGGAACCGATCCCTGTATGAGAGACCGGTCCCCGAGAGACCGGTCCCCCAAGGAGGGACCGGATGCGTCGCGCGCAGCAGCTCTGGCTGCGCTGGGAGAGCTCTCGGAGACCGGTCCCTAGTCGGGGAGACCGGTCCCCGAGCCCGAAATCTGCCCAGTCCAGGCAGTGCACAGAGTTGAAAGTTGAGGGGTTTAGCTGCAATTGTGCAACCCAATAGCTATGTATTGAGGGTTAATGAGATTTTCTCTCATTTCCTCAACCTCACACACTCTCTCCTCTCTTTCTCTCTCTAGAAGATAAAGAAGGAGAAGAAGAAGAAGGAAAGAAAGGAAGACAAAGAAGGAGAAGAAGGTGAAGAAGAAGCTTTTGGATTAAAGGAGCCTCATCTTCTTCCTCTCTAGGGCAAGAAAGGAAAGCTTACAAGGTAAGCTTTGATCTATATTGTAGAAGAACCCTAGAATGAGTTTT
>NW_017892073.1:0-8920 GCF_001540865.1 Ananas comosus | reverse complement strand
GTTGTGCGAGAATTCGGGGATGTGTTTCCAGCTGAATTGCCGGGCATGCCACCTGATAGGGAGGTTGAGTTTGTGATAGATCTTGTCCCCGGGACTACCTCTATTTCTAAAGCACCTTATAGAATGGCACCTGCTGAATTAAAAGAGCTGAAGGCACAGTTACAAAATCTGTTAGATAAAGGATTCATTCGGCCAAGTGTATCGCCTTGGGGAGCACCGGTGTTATTTGTCAAGAAGAAAGATGGGCTCTTCGGTTGTGCGTGGATTACCGAGAAATCAACAAAGTCACAATCAAGAATAAATATCCATTGCCTAGAATTGATGACTTATTCGATCAACTGCAAGGATCGAAAGTATATTCCAAGATTGATTTGCAATCTGGATATCATCAGCTCAAGATCAAGCCTGAAGACGTCTCTAAGACAGCCTTTAGGACACGGTATGGGCATTATGAATTTACAGTCATGCCGTTTGGATTGACTAATGCCCCAGCAGCCTTTATGGATTTGATGAACCGTGTTTTTAAGCCCTATTTAGACAGATTTGTGGTAGTGTTTATTGATGACATCTTGATATATTCTCGAAGTGACAAGGAGCATGAAGACCATTTGAGAGTGGTACTACAAGTACTTCGAGAAAAGGAATTATTTGCCAAGTTAAAGAAATGAGAATTTTGGCTTCAAGAAGTGGCATTTCTGGGTCATGTGATTTCTGAAATTGGGATAGCTGTGGATCCCAAGAAGATTGAAGCAATTAAAGATTGGCCCAGGCCGACCAGTGTCACTGAAATTCGGAGTTTCCTTGGTTTGGCGGGATATTACCGAAGATTTGTAGAGGGATTTGCGAAGATGTCCACTCTTCTTACTCGACTCACACATAAAGGAGTTAAGTTCCTATGGAATGAAGCCTGCGAAAGAAGTTTTCAAAAGCTGAAAGAACGATTGACTACCGCCCCGATTCTGGCTTTGCCTGTTACTGGAGTGGATTATGTGATTTACAGCGATGCGTCACTGAGTGGGTTAGGGTGTGTTCTAATGCAAAATGGCAGAGTAATTGCCTATGCTTTTCGCCAATTAAAGGATTATGAAAAGAACTACCCTACACATGATCTTGAGTTAGCCGCGGTGGTATTCGCTTTAAAGCTTTGGCGCCACTACCTCTATGGCGAGCGTTGTGAAATTTATACAGATCATAAAAGCTTAAAGTATCTGTTTACACATAAAGAATTAAACTTGAGGCAACGTAGATGGTTAGAGTTACTCAAGGATTATGATTTGACCATCATCTATCATCCTGGAAAAGCTAATGTCGTAGCAGATGCTCTAAGTCGAAAATCGACGGAAAATTTGGCGATGTCGATAACAAGGCAACCTCTGTTAGTAAAGGAAATGGAGCAATTAAATTTGGAAGTTGTAGCTCCTGATACGCCTTGGAGACTTATGTCATTAGTGGTACAACCTACCCTGATCGATCGAATTAAGGAAAAGCAAACTCAAGATGAATTCCTGAAGAAGATTCGAGATAAGATTACTGTTGATCATGATAGTGATTTTCGAGTAGATGATCAGGGATTGTTGAAATTCGGTGATAGGCTTTGTGTATCGCGCAGATTCTGGGTATTATACGAAGAAATTCTTGCGTAAGCACATCGAGCGCCGATACTATGAGCACCCTTGGAATAAAAATGTACAAGATTTGAATTAACTTACTTGTGCCTGGAATGAAAAGAAGTGCAGGACTGTCGTAGCTAAGTGCTAAGTGTCAAGTTAAAGCTGAACATGCGGACTTCCTGCTGGAAAACTTAAGAGCTTACCCTTACCAAGCTTGGAAGGCGGAGAGGATCACTATATGATTTCATCGTCGTTGGATTACCTCGCTCACCCAGGCAGGTCACATGTCATTTGGTAATAGTGGATGAGATTGACGCAATCCTGGCCCACCTTTTATCCCAACTTCATACAGTTGGTCGGGAGAGAGACTCGCACAAGTAAATTAGATAAATCGTGCGTTTACAACGGAGTACCTGCTTCTATTGTTTCAGATCGGATACTTCGCTTTGTTCACCATTTTGGAGGAGTTTGCAGGAGGCTATTGGACCCCGACTGGATCTTTAGTACGCTTTCCAACCCCCAGAGTGATGGGCAGTCGGACGTACCATCAGACACCATATGAGATATGTTGCGAGCCACTGTTGATTGACTACCAGGCAGTTAGGCCCACAGTTCTTGGCCTATGGCTGAATTTGGCTTATAACGAATAGTTATCAAGCAGTATTCAGATGGCACCTGTTTGAAGCCCTTGGTTATGGTAGAAAGTGCAGAATCATCCACTTCATTGAGTGAGAGTGGGTGATGAGTTGCGTTTTGGGTCCGAGATGTATTACGAAGAGGCTGAAGCTGAAAGTTTCGACTTGCGCGAGAACATCTAACTGACAGCCCCACTAATAAGTCGACAAATAGAGTTATGGCGGACAACGTCGGCGAGGAATTAGAATTTCAAGTTGGTGATCATGTATTTTCTGAATGGTTTCACCTGACAAAGGAGTTAAAAATGTTGGTATTCGAGGAAAGTTGAGTCCTCGATTCTATTGACCTTACGAGGTATTGGAGGCGGTAGGCCCGTAGCTTATCGACTTCATGCCCGTCAATCTAATCTGAGTACATATGTGTTTCATGACTACACTACGGAAGAGTTTTTAATCCAACTCACATTTTGGAGAGTCCCGGCAGTGTATTACAGAAGATTTGAGCTTCGATGGAGCATCCAGTAAGTGATATTAGCTCGAAGGTGAAACGGCTTTCGAAATCGGCGAAAAGTACTACGTAAAAGATCTTTGAAAATCATGATGAATAAAGCCCTTGGGAACTGGAAAATGTATGCAAGAGCATTATCCCTATCTATTCTGCGCGAAATCCTGAGGTAAGTGTTTACAAGTTTCGCGACGATATCAATTTTAAGGAGGCGGTGACTGTAGTATATACTTCTCGAAACATACTGTCATTGCTAAGTTCTGAGTAAGGAATAATATTGGAACTCTTCCCACTGTTATAAGAGTTTAAAGTTATTTATAGTGAAGTTAGAGGTGATCGGTAGTGGTGGGAGCGAGAAACTGCCTGCTAATTTCGAATTGGCCTTTATCTGCATTGGTTACCGGTACACAGCATGATAGCTGTATACCGGTACAGCAAGCAGCAGAGGCAGCAGCTCGTGCAATCAGACATTGGTCTTTTGGCATCTTATGCTTATCTACTTGTCAGCACTGACCCAGAGCTCTTGTAGAAGTCTGGAGCTCAGAGGCAAGCTTCTCCCCTCTTCCTCCTTCTCTTCTCCTAGGTTTTGCTTCTCTACGCGGAAGTCCGCCGTGTTTGCGCCGATTGCGCGTCCCTACAACGGTTACTGTTAGGGGACTTGGGTCGGTCTTATAAAAGTAAAGTGAAGTTTTTTAGCTGGGTTTCCATGTCTACTG
Source organism: Ananas comosus (assembly GCF_001540865.1). Taxonomy (NCBI): domain Eukaryota; kingdom Viridiplantae; phylum Streptophyta; class Magnoliopsida; order Poales; family Bromeliaceae; genus Ananas; species Ananas comosus. The sequence continues at coordinate 5,454 of NW_017892073.1, read as the reverse complement.
CTGGAGGGCTGCGAAAAAAGCTGTAAAGAACTTTATAGGCTAATTACTACTCAATAGTTTGTGGGTTAGTAATTCGTTTTGACGGGCATTTGCAGTTTTATTGCTTGCCAGCTGAAGTTTGATTGAAGGACTCCAGCCAGCTTGAACAGGAGTTGTTTAGCTGTGATTTAACTACCTTGATCAGGGTTAATGGCTGCAACAAGCTAACAAAGATAATTACGTAAACTATGACATAGAAGTGTCAGGAACCCTGTGTAGTTAATTGAGTAAGCTGACCGCAGCTGATTGAATTCTTCGCAGCAGTTTTCGAGCCTCTTTGAGCTGAACGCTGTGCTCTGGAAGCTGGTTTAGGGAAGGATATTTATTACCAAGGGTAAGTTTGAAATTTCTGTTAGAAACTGAATTTGTAAGAGCCAGCCATATTACTGTTAGTAAGGAGCGTTTTGACCGCCGGTTGTCGTGTTTGTTCGTACAGCAGGGCTTATAATTAACCCTTGATCGTTCTCAATGAGACTGAGAGCTTTTGGAAGCTTAACTGGAGGTAATGCCTGAACGCAAAATCAAAGAAATTAAGCTCGCAATATAGTTGCAATTGAGAAGTCGCCGAAATTGGAGTTGTAGTAACCATGGATCGCGATTCTTGCAATTTATTTTTTCAGCAGATTGAGCCTCTCGTTGAGCTTGATTTTGGGACCTTGTGATGAATTGGGAGTCTTGTAATTAGGTGGGTTTGACCTAACCAGCAGCAAGTGAAGCTCACTGCTAATTTCTATATGTGATTATAGGATTGGTTAGCTGTGCGTAACTTGTAATGAAGTTTGAGTGACTTGAGTACTTGACCTTGCTACTAATGCATGAAAATGATTGCAATAAAATATTAACCTCGTCATAAAGTAGAGAATACTCATGCATAAAAGTACTCATGCAAAAATATTACTGTGTAGTTCAGTGGATACGCATCAAGAGAATACTTACATATCTCTAGTCAAGTAGAGAAAATGATATTCTTGTGAACTTTATTTACTTTAAAGTTAAGGAGAATCAACAATATGATTTATGCCTATGTTGATAGTGCCATGATAGTGAAAAGATTCTACATCGCCATAGGTGAATTTAGCATTGTCTGCATGTTATTTATCTAAAGTGGATATCTAGTGTTACCATAGTTATATATTGAGATCCGATCAAAGAAGATCGAGAGTGAGCAACCTGTAATTGAAACCAGTGATGACTGAGACATATTGTGTATGTTTTGCTTGCTGCCATTGGTGCTCATTCGCACATGCTGTAAGGGGTTACTTCCTCAAGCGCACTGCTCCGGAGTTGGCCTGAGCGACAGTTGCTCGAGATGTCCCGTGCGGAATTGGTGCCGAAGTGGATTGCGGTGGGTTAGTGTATACTACCACGGCCATTAGGTGCGGGGCAAAGTTGACTAACTGTGGGGTAGGCTTCTTGGATTCAAATGAAAAGAAAACTGTAAACTGACGCATTAAGCTACTAATGATATTTGACAGTAATGAATTCCGCTTACCTGTTACAGTAGTATTGTACCATAATCTGGCCTTATGTTCACATTATATTCATTACTGCAGAGATTATGAATTACTGTCTGAATACATGCCATCACCTGTTAGCTATTGCATATATAAATATCAGCAATTATCCGCTTTACTTTCGATTTAGTACATCATGAGGCCTAGTGGCTGTATAATTCGCGCGAGGCTGGCGGCTTACCCACTGGGAACTATTTTAATAGTTCTCAGACGCCCATTTTTATGGTTTGTTTTTGTTTGCAGACCATCTTTACAGGAGAGATTAGGATGTGGCAAGGATCGCGCCTAGCTAGCAACTACTAGGAAGCGTGCTAGTCGATCACCTTGTTACTGGCTACGGCCTGATGGTGATGTCCTTATGTATAGAGAGACTACCATTGTACCGTACTTTTTGTATACGACCATGTACTGTATATCTACTGTATGAATCAGATACTGTTAGTTTGTGATACTCATCTTTTGGTTAGATTTCTGACTATACTCTTGCTCTATTGATTTCATAGTATTGTTGACTGGTAACTTGCCCGATATCGGGATCAGAATTTCTATGATCTTCTTCTTATGGCGAGTTGCTTGTTTTATAGACGCCGTATATACTGCAGGTGTATGGCGGGTCCTGGCACGTACCCGGTATGCTGCCCTGGTACTCGGGCGTGACCCTAGGTCATGCGCCTATAATTTTACTTTTTGGCTCTTTTTCTGCTCTGATACTAATCTTACTGTCAACACCCGAGCCGGATCCGATTTTAAGCCAATTCGAGAGCGTCAACAGACCCGGAACTGACAGAGCCTCCCTGTCGCCCAAGGCCTCCACAATGTATCAATATGAGATAAAAATTTGCATAAGCGAAAGCATACACAGATGTTCTTGCACGTGGCAAGCAATTTCTTTGTTTGCTCATTTTGATCTCCTCCTTTACTCTCTTTGTTTTGGTTTGGGATACCTCCTTGAAGAGAGTACTAGAGTGAAGATTGGAAGCTTGTGGAAAAGAGAAGAACTTAACCCATAGCTACTTGCAAATTTGGTGGGACTTAGAGAGAGTTAATAAGACCTAATCTGATTTCTGATTCATAGTTATTTAGTAGCTTTTACTAAATGAAAACCCTAGAATTAGAAACTTAGGATTTATTGGGATTTTGATTGGATGCTCATTGGAGAACCAAATTGATATGGTATTAGAACCTTTGTTTAAAGGTTGGATTAGAAGAGCCTCTAACTCGCTTTTGAGATCGAGAAAGTTTCTTTATCGCATTCGGCTGAGTTTTTCTTCCGCTTTGCTTTATTCTTAATATTTGATGCATATGGTTGTTCTGTTATATCGTCGTGTATCTCTCTTTCTATAACTTTATGTAGCACACTGGAACTTATGCAAAATTCGAGGTTCGAGTGTTACGATTTGTATTACCAAGAACTATTCCCACACTTGGTGGAGGGCCGTCGATGGTATACGCCTAAAAGTTGATCTGCGGAGAGTTTTGGCTGAGTCCCTGAGAGATTTTTACTCTGCGGGGACCGGTCCCTGATAGGAGAGACCGTCCCCCAGTGAACAGTGCTGGGCGCACGGCGAGGCAACCGCTCCCACCCTAGCAGCTAACGGCGTCCCTCGAGCGCGTTCTCGCGGGGAGAAAGACCGTCCGGCGAGGGATGAGACGGATTACCCGAACGTTGGTTGATTGCGGGGCAGGCTGAGAGACGGTCCCAGGTCGGGAGACCGTCCTCTGGGGCGAAAACTGCCCAGACCGCTGATGTAAAATTTGAGTTTTTGAGGGCCTAACTGGATTTTATTACCTTAGAGGCTATAGGCCCCTCTCCTCCGCCTCTGCACTCTCATTTCCTCCCGTCACACTCTTCTCCACACTTCTAGAGAGAGACAAGGGAGGAGAAAGAAGGAGAAGAAGAGGAGAATGAGCTTGCTTGAGGCCTAGACATCATCTTCTTCCTCATATTCTCTCACCTTTGGCAGCTTGGAGCTTGCTTTTTGGAGCTTTGTGGTGGAATCATCGTCAACGCCTTGCAGATTTTGAGGCTTGGTTTGGAGCATCCTAAGAGGCAAGTAGCAAGATTCGCTTCCTCTAGATTTTGGTTTCTGGAAGCTTTTGCTGTCTAAACCCTAGATTTAGGAATTTATGGTAGATTTGGGGATCCCTTGATTGAGGCGCGTGTGATCTTCATTTGAATGGTTTGGAACGCTTTATATAGGTTAGATTAGAAGACCTCTACCTTCGCATGTGAGGATTAAAGAGGAGTTTTTCACTTGAGGTGAGTTTCATTCCAAACCCTACTTGAGAGCTTAGTGTTTGAGGCTATTGTTCTCCTTCGTTTCGTTTGGGGTGACCCTATGTTTGATGTTGCTAGGGCACATAGGAAGTCTGTGCACCTACCCTTCCGCTTGGGCCGAAACGAAGAAATCGATTTGGTGGGTTTGACTTCATGAAATAGGCAAAAATAACCCCTATGCCCTTCTAACTTCTTTCTAAGTATTTTTTTGGAATGGGCAATTCATAGCTAAGTATGATTTATATGAATTTAACACTTAACATGTATCCCTCATATATCGTAAAATTTGTACTCCATAAGTAGAGTGCTATATGGTAAGATTGCATGCATTTGTATAGTGCTTGGTTTGCAAGTTGAACATGTCTTCATGTAGATGTTGAGTGAATTAGCATCAATGAAGCGATGTTATGCCCATGCTGAACTCGTTGAACAAAAATTCAATCAAGGGCCACTTGAAACTAGGTAAACTATTAATACAACATAGAGACATGTTTGATAGGCCAACTACAGTATCTGGCTACATTCCATGTTAGACGATCATGATGGAAAGAGATAATGGCCATTGAGATAACCTGATATATTCCAATGTTGTTAGAACATAGGACTTGGTTCTTGAGAGACGGATGCTTGCTTGCTTGCCATTGTGCTCATTCGGCGGACATGCTGTGGAGGTCGCTCCCTAGAAGCCGGACTCCGGAGATAGCCTATCGCGACCGGACATGCTGATATGCTCGCGCGTGCCGGGAATGGGCGCCGGGAAGTGGATTGCCGTGGGGGGCTCATCCCTAGAGTGGGGATGTTGACTACCACGGGCCATAGTGTAATATACCGATAAATCTCGGAAAATCAAAGATGTCGAACTTAGTCCAAATTTGACTACAAGTGCGAGGATGGAACACTTCGGAGAGTCCGAAGGTGTTTAAATGATTAAAGGAGTTGGAAGGTTGTCGAGAGCAAAGAATTGAATTGCTGGGCAAAAACTGCAAATTTTCAAACTCTCGGGAACGGTCCGTAAAAGGGAGAGACCGTCCCCGACCAGTATGAATGAGACAGCCGAAAAATCGGCCTAAGTCCTCCGAAAGGTTGGCTCTCGGGAACCGGTCTCGCCCTGAGAGACGCGGTCCCTTCCAAGAGACCACGGTACCCTACAAGGAGAGACCGGTTGGCACTGCGCGCGAGGGCAGCTCTGGCTTCGGCAGGGTGACGTTCGGGACCGGTCCCTAGCCGGGAAGGCCGCCGCGCGGTCTCTGCCCGCCGATGCCCAGTTCGGGTCATGTATAAAGTGAAAGTTGAGGGGTTATTAGCATTTTTGCAACCCCATTGAGCTTATTGTTAGGGGCTGAGGGGTTTTTTCCTCTCATCCACTCCCGCTCACACTCTCTCTTCTCGCCTCTCTCGTCTCTAGAAGAAAAAAAAAAAAGAAGAAAGAAGAAGAAGAAAGAGGAAAGAAGAGAAGAAAGTGGAGAAGAAGAAGAAAAGTGAAGAAACTCCTTCTCCTTCATCGTCTAGCTTGAAGAATGAAGCTTTATAAGGTAGCTTCAAACCCTAACATGTAGTAAAACCCTAGAAATGGTTTGAATGAACGGCTGAAGGTTGGTTTATGGAATAAATCTAGTAGTTTGA
>NW_017892072.1:0-8955 GCF_001540865.1 Ananas comosus | reverse complement strand
ACCGCGGATATACGTATGATACGAAGTCGAACGAACATCTGAAGGACCGAAGAACACTGCAGGAAAGGTTGGATCGATTCGTGTGCAAACTAAGCGACTTTAGCTTGATCGACATCGAACTGATCGGGACGGAGGCATATCCTCCTAGTGATCACTATGGATTGTTGCTGACTATATGTTAAGCGTACGTAGCAACTGGACTCTCAAGCAAGTGAAGTACTCTATCAATATCAGGTGTGGTGTGTTTATTTATGTTTGCCTTTATGATAAAGAACTATATATCTCCTTTTGCTTTGGACGTGCTTAATCTAGCATGTGAAGTGTAATTGTAAGGTACGTAGTGCAGGGATATTTTGCTTCGTATACGTGCATGTGTGCGTGTATAATAATTAAGTATTTAAGTAAATAATATGAGTGGTTGGCTAAAATTGCGCCTTTTCTTGTTGTGGTTTTCTCTAGTGATTGACTTTTCACTATTGCATTAATAAGGTGCACCAATGAAGAATTGCGACCGACCGTCCCTAGAGCAAGTGGCAAAGGACTTGATAGTTGGTACTCGAGACCCAAGTTCGAACCCTAGTTGATTTACATTTCCAGCGAAGTTTATTTCTAAATGAAATAAACGAACCGGGTAGCATGCTACCTATCTCTCAAAAAAAAAAAAAAAAATTGCGTTTGACCTATGGGCTATTTAGACCGACCGTCCCTAACGCAAATGATAAAGCGTTTGATCGTTGATACTTGAGATCCCAAGTTTGAATTCTACTTAATTTACATTTTCAGCTAAGTTTATTTTTTTAAAAAATAAACGAAGCCGATGCTTAGCATGTTAACTTTTCTCAAAAAAAAAAAAAATAAAATTATGGGCTATTTAGTTGAATGTAAAGTAGCAAACTTATTTTCAACTCCAATAACAACTTTCTCCTTATTTGGTTGTATTACGACTAGCACACAAATAGGAATAAAAAATGGCGGCGATTACAAAATAGACAAATCACAAAACATTAAAAGAAAAAAAAAGAGGGATTTACGTGAAAACTTTTTACTGAGAAAAAAACTACGGGCAAAGAAATAGAGAAACTTTATTTTGAAAAATAGTGTACAATACTTTTGGAAGTACAATACGATGCACAGCCTCTATAACAAAAGGAAGAAAGACATTTTTTAACGGATTTCTTTAATATTGGATTCGTTCCGTACCCCGAGTCCTTCGCTTCCTCCATAGATATTCCTCTTTTTCTTTACGTATAAATTATTTTTCAAAATTTGTCGCACTGCAAAACTATCGGCGAATTAAGGGCACAAAATAAAATTGGATAACTAAATTTCGAGGTAAATCTATCTGGTTGTGAGAAAAATGAGAAAAAATTGTTTTCGGTTGAAAATAACGAAAAAAAAAGGGGAAAAAAGAGAATTCGGCACGAAATGCTGGTGTCGGGACAACATGTTTCCACGTAGCCAATGAAGGAAGTGGAATCTATGTGGACTGCATTAATTGCTGTTTCATACCTGTATGGAAAGCATTTTGCACATCTGATAAATTATAGCGTTCTAGTCCAAACCAAGTATTTTCGTCAACTGCAGTACAAATTCTCATCTTCTAATTAATTAAGTCTATAAGTGTTGATATGTAACCCAATATTTTTGATAAATTTAGATTTATTTTTATCGGGTTTATCTCTTAATATTTTATTGTATATAAAAGATAAGTTTAAATCTTGTTCAATTATTGCTATTAGAATTTTTTCTTATGTTTATACATAATGTGTGGAAAATAATACAGCACTGAAATTTAGTCCAAAAATATTTAATTAAAGTTCTTAGTTTAATTCGTTGTGATACTCTCCTCCTGCCTACAAGTGGTATCAGAACCAAGCTAGTTAAAGAAGCCTTACAACGAAGAAAAGATCATCAGCTTCGTCATCGAGGACGTAGAGCATGCCAGTATCGTGCTCTCCATCGACATCAACATCGATGGTTGATCATGGCCCTAAACGGGATGATTCAACCATAGCTTCCGAAGTTTACATAAAAGAATTTTGATTACTGAAGTATCCAGATATAATATTTATTCTCATCTAAGGAGTTATGGAATATTGTGAAGGATGACTTCAAAGATGTCATTGACGGTGAGTTCGAAACGCTCATTACTACAAAGAAAAAGGCGCTCAAAGATTGCCAAAAGAAAGATAAAAATGCACTATTCTTTCTATATTAGGCGGTGGATGAAATTATATTTGAGAGAGATTATCGAATGTCAAGACAGCGAAAAAGGCCTAAGACATGCTCGAGAGAAATTACTGAGGTGCAAATAAAGTAAAAAAGGTATGAATCCAAACTTTTAAAAGTGAATTTGAATCTTTACAGATAAATAAAGGTAAATCAATTAACGACTATTTTTAGTCGGTTAGTATCCGTATTAAATCAAATACGGATGAATGGAGAATATTGGCTCGACAAATTAATTGCTGAAAAAATCATGAGATCAGTTATTGGAAAATATGATCACGTCGCTTTTTCGATTGAGGCGTCTCAAATTCAATATTATTATTGTAATAAAATGAACACTATGAATACGAATGTAAAAGAAAACAAGCGGCATCTCTACTATTCCTTTGCAATATTGTTGAAACACCAAAAAAATATATTTTAATATCTGGTGGTTTAAAGTATATCATTTTAATATCCAGTGAAAAAATTAAAATCACAATATACTAAAATAAAAATTTGGCAAACCACGTAGTACTAAAGTAAATATTCGATAAGCCACGGCAGGCAGGATTTGAAGTTTTTTCTATATAATTTAATGGAGAATTAATAGAGGTTCTGACGAAAAGAGAAAAATAAAATAGGATGATATACACCTTAAAGCAGAGAATACTGAAATAAGAAAGAGCTAACCTATAGGGAGAGATTTGAAGTTTAAAATGGTATACTCTTGCTTCATGCTTAAGTATACACCCCGATGTTTATATGGTTAAGGTCTCTTGCGAAGCTTTTCTCAAAAGCGAAGAATAAGAACCAAATTAAGCTAGCTTTGACTATTGCTTCGTGCTCAAGTAGTACGCCTGTGTGTATATAGTTCAGTTCTCTTGTTGCTTAATTGCGGAGCTTTTCTCAAAGAGAAAAAATAAAAGCCAGATCGAGCTATATATATCCAGGTGAGAAGAGAGAGGGAGAGAGAGAGAGATGGGCAATTCTGCGAGCTCTTCCCAGCTCCCGGCCGGAGCCGACGGCCGGGGTGGTGTCGCTCGGAGCAGTAAATCCGAAGAAGAAAACGATGCGGCTTCGTCGTCGGTGGCTGTCAGAGCGGCCGTGAAGGTCGGCACAGCGGTGGCCAGGACTGTCCTGATGGTGTGCGGCGCCTGCAGCTCCGCAAATTCTCTGAGATCGGAGCATCCGATCGAGGATGATCGCCACCGCCGTGACATGCTCGGCACGGCCGGCGAGATAGGAGTCGAAGAAATATTTGGTGGTGGACGAAAAGACATAGCAACTTTGACTGTTGCTGAGGATCGTTTCTATCAGCTTGGTAATATTCGATGACAGCACCAAATTTTTCCAATTTGGCAGTTCGATCTATAATTTTTCATTCATGGACGTTGATAAAATCCTTCCATTTAGCAGCATCTTAGGATAGCAAAGCCTTCACATTAATTGCGAGGTTCAAACGAGGAAAAGCTCACGGTGGATACCCAGGCACCGTGTAATACGCTTTGCATTAAAATATAATAATAATATATTTCAAAAATAAAAAAATGCTATCCGTGAATTTTGATTAATTATTTAATTTTTTATAAGTATAATAACCTAATTTGATTGAAAAATAGTAAAAATTATATGAAAATATACCTGATTGACCATAATATCCTTATTGATTTTTAAAAATTTCTTCAAATATTCCAAATATATCCTAGTTTACTGATTTGGAGTTTAGACGAATGTTTTTGATAATTTTAGAATAAATTTAAAAATTTTAATAGTAATCAGGAATAAATAAGCAAAATTTTCTTTTATTTATTTTATTTTTAAAATTTAAATTAATTTAAAATTTTAAATTGTGTAGGAGAACCTATAAGATACTTTTTAATATAAACATATTAAGAATAAGTTAGATTACCTTTTTGCCAAATAGCTAGGCTGAGTTTAGGTTATTGACCACTGCTGATTATTTTATTCTTTTAAGACAATATTAGTATTTTTTATAACTAAAAAACGCAAAAAAAAAAAAAAAAAAAAGCGGAACATGAGACGAGATTTGGGTAAGGACTCATAATGAGTTAATATTTATAATAATCGTATCTAATTTATTAAAATTATCTTTTATAAATATTAAGATCTTGAATTTTTTTATGATTTTCTTACAAATTTGTAATATAAATTAGATTTTTTTTTTTTTTACTTACAAGTTTGTAACATTTATAACAAAAATTTCGAAATTTTTTTTTAAAAAATCAATGTCGCAAACTCACCGGTAAGGGTATCAACAAGGTTAATTGTTTATTATATATACTGCGGTTATTTATTTTTAATTAATTAATTACTACGCCAAGTTTTCGTGTCTGCCATTGAGCAATTTTTTTTTTATTTTGGGCATTTATTGAGTTGATTTAATAATTAAATTATAATCTTAAAATAACATAATTTCTATAATCATTTCATTTAATAATAATAATATTTAACACTGAGATCCAGTTTTAAAATAATCATTAAGCTGTCTACACATAGCGATGCTTTTTTTTTTTTTTCTTTTGTTGGCATAGATAAAAAACATGCGTATACTCCTATAGAGTTTTATTTTTCTACTTTTTGACCTTAATTGAAATTCAGTACAATTTGATGAATTTAAATTTAAAAATTCATATGCTATTTTATTTGCAGAATTCCACAATATTTTTGTCAAATTTGATAAAATTATTATTGAAAATATAAAATTTTCAAATAAACAGAGACCAAAATTATAAAGTAAACTAAATCAAATTGAACTATACTTAAACTCTATTTTATTTGTAATCAAAATATTACTAATCAAAATAGTAATTAAAATTAACAAATATAAATCAAAATCGAAGTGAATTAAAAATACACTCAATTTAATTAGTAATAAGTACTAATTAAAAATTAATAAATAGAGGTCAAAATACTAATCAAAATTTAAATGATATATATACTCTATTATATTATCAATAAAAAGTAACAAGCAGAAATTAAAATAAACAAAATTAATAAGGACACAAATTAATAAAAAAATTAATAAATATTGTTCAATAATAAAATTAATTAGTTCAATTTGAGCAGGTGGCGAGGGGCGTGGCATAGGTGGGGGATACAGTAGGGGCAGCGGAGGTGACGATATTGGCGACACAACAGAAGAGGATGGCATAGGAGGAGGAGTCGGCGGCAGCAGTCGAGATAGCGGCATGACGGAGTGGGATGGCATAGAAAAAGAAGGGGGTGGCATAGAAAAAGAAGGGGATGGCATAGAAAATAGAGGATTTTTTTTTTCAGGTTTGGTTGATTAGATTTTAAGTACTATATTTTAATTTTTAGTGTGCTTTATTTTTTATTATTTTTTTAAAAAAAAAAACCTGAACTCATCATACTCTATTTTATAGTACCGCATCCAAGCAAGGCCTTAATAGTGTAAAATAATTCAAATCAATTGAAATCTTAAAAATATCCTCTTAACTATTTAGAACGAAAACTTTTAAAAAAAGAATAATACATTCAAATTTTAAAGTGTAAGAATTATTAAATGATTCAAATTAAATAAATTAAAGAATTACTTAACAAAATTAAATTTTCTAAAGATTAGATAGTTGGACTAAAATGGATCATAGTCCAGATCATTTCCATACATTTTTGTCGTTATTATTTTAGAATGATATAATTGAGTTTTATTTTGGCAGTGAAAAATTACCAGAAGAGTGCTCCAAGAATCATAACATTCATGACTTATAATGTTTGGAAACAAGAAGGGAAGAATTTGCAAGAAAGGATAAAAAAAATTGGCAGTCTTGTAGAAAAGCATTCCCCGGATGTAATTTTCTTTCAGGTATGTAGAACTTTTCCATATGAAATTTGAGCAATGCTAAAAATACACTCATCTTAGGGTGGAGAGTTTTTCATTAGTCATATTGATGTTACTAGTAAAAATCATTCTATCTTACATGAATGAAGTGTACACTATACATCCCTTTTGCAGACGTACAAGTAATTTTTTTCTTGAAAGAGCAATACTATCTATACACCCTAGGTTAGTGTGTGAACTTTACACTCTAGTCTTATATAGTGTATATGTTCTTATTTGTCATATTACATATTTTTAAATAGTAAGAAGTTTTTGAAATTTTCCAAACCCTGAAATCGAAGGATTATAACATATACTCCCTATAATAATGTGCACAAATACCATTTTCCTTTCCTAATTGGTCCTTCGGAAAGGCATTATGGAAGCAATATATATATCCTTCACAAGTGTATAGCTGAGTTTCAAATTTTTAGAAGGTACATGCACAGATAGGTCTACTTTTGAGTGGCACAATTGAAATTAATCCTCAAAAGTGAAACCAGGAAAAATCAATTTCCAATATATAGGGCCCTTGGATAAGGAGGGTTTAGGCATTAGTGATGTTAACAGTACAGATCCAACGGCTCAAAAGATGGAAGTAGCTACTTCGAGAAGCATTCTACCTCACTCTTATATAGAAGTGAGTTGAAATGTTTTTGAAAGTATGCTAATTTTAATTTTTGGACGCTTGGATTACTAGGAAGTAGGAATTAGTGGTGGTAATAGTGTGGATTAAGGGGTTGTTTGGCCTTAATTCTGAAAAAATAGTTTATGTAGAATTGATATTTATTTGTATAATTATTTTGGTTAAAAGCTATAGACCATTTGGCTGAGCCTAGCATAAAAATTAATTTTCTAAAATAATTTTATAAGCTGTTTGGCAAAAAAAATTTACTATTTGCAAATAATAATTTTTTTGCTAAATTTTTAGAAGTTGTGTCACGCCCCGGATTATCACGTTTTTCCAGGCACGCTAACAGACCCACCGTATACAAAGAAATTTTTTCTGTACACGAAACGATAGCTGTACCTGTAAACCAAAACAAGCTACAACTACAAGATAAAAGCTGCTAAACTGAAAAAATATATATATATAAAACCTTAAGGGGTTCCAGTACATACAAAATGTCTACAACACAACTCGCTCTAGCGAATACCCCGACAACATCACAGTATGTACAAAGAAAGCCCAAAACTACCTCTGGTAGGACTTCTCTAGCACTACAACAAGGCTGGAAGGGATCTAGCTTGCGACTCCCTTTCCACGGTCAGAATCAGCAACAGCAGCAGCCGCAGACGAAGGCTCTGCAAAAAGGGGTCAACAACTCGGTGTGAGAACTACTGCAAAAAGGAATAGTCCTCAGTGGGTACCGTCACCGAGCTCAACGACTTACCCACTAAGTCTACAGAAAAGTGCGTAAGAGATAGTAAGGAAAGCTGAAAAAATCCTACAGCTATATACCACTATACTATCGCTAACCAACATTAACTATCTGTAGATAAAAGAAATGCGATCTCTGACCCAATCTCACTAGAGACTGTGAATACACCCGTTCCACCTGTCGAAACTACATCGAACACCACCCCGAGGGCTGCCGGTGGAGAGCAAGTCCAAATCGGACAACAACAACATCAACGCAAAGCAAAAAGGCAAACTCCGAAGCGGCACTCGTGGGCGTGACCCAACCGAGTATGCAAGCGTGTCTCTGCCGAGCTCAATCAAGCTCTCACAGACTGTAATCAATGCAAATGGGTCTAACTGGTCTAACAACCAAAGCTCACGTGCCCTTGGAACAATCTGAGACAAAATACAGAAATCTGGGTCCACCGCCAGCCGCGACGACACCCGACAGTCCAAAACTGTGTACATAAAACTGTAAAATAATCTCGGCATCCCAGCACGAGCGTAAACTCATCCTTCACTAATCTGGGTATCCCCGTGCACAAACAGCAGTGATACAAACTAATATCAGCTCCTAAAGCTAAATCCGGTAACTTTCAGAAAGTGACAGTGTAGGATCTAATATGTTTCTCCTAAGTCAATTCCAAGTTCAACAAGTGTAAAATAAAATTACTAGCTTAACTACAAATTCAGATTTTATAGCCTAATCTATAATTTCCATGAATTCGAGTACTAGTAGGATAAACCAATAACCAATAAACATATGTTGACGTTGATAGGACTTAGAAGAAAATCCGGCGATTTCGATAAACTTCAGCCCACATTGAAAAGCTCGTCCAACAACGGTGATAAGTCAAAAGAAGGGAATCCACGCGCTCGCCCGGCCTCCCAATGATGCAACCGCGATGCCCGCGCGCTCGAACGACCCTCCGAATCGAGTTGACAACCTCCCGAGCTCGAGCCGCAACCTTTACAACATACGAGTCCACCAGCTAGAGAGACAGAGGGAAAGAAGAAGAAGAATCGGCTTAGACTCTCTCTCTGTGAATAAATAGGTTGGGAGTAACATTGGGTTGATCGACACATCAAATGACCAAAAGGCCCCTAACCAATTCAAAAATCCAGCTGGAGTACCGGTACCCAATTTGGTTACCGGTACTCGGCCTCTCAACCCGCAAGCTCGCACACAGGGTACCGGTACCAGCCCAATGCAGTACTGGTACCCGAGCTCGATATTGGTACTCAGCATCAGATTGGCGCAACCCGAGAGCATACTGTTCTTTAATTCCACTGGGGTACCGGTACTCCTCTCCCTGGTACTGGTACTCAACACTGAACTCTTGCTCTTTACAGATTTCAGTGTCAGAACTCCACTCTCGCCTCGTGTTGAGTTCGTTTTGCGTTTATTTCGCCCAAAACGACTCCGACTTGTCCCGACACTCTCCAGATATGTCGGCAAGTCTCAGATGTTGAATTCACACGG
>NW_017892071.1:0-8958 GCF_001540865.1 Ananas comosus | reverse complement strand
TGGCGATATCTTCGCGCTCGATTCTTGTTTCGACGAACCGTTTTCGCCTACGCGTTTATAAGCATAAAAATTAGGTTTCTAACCCCTCAAAAGAGATCAAACCCTACTATTTGCAAAATCTCCAAAATCAAGCCCTAGGTTTAGCACCCATGAGAAGCAATGGTTTCTAGCTTCATTGTGAGCTAAATCCATGTTCTCTAAGCTTATTAGGTTCATTTGAACCGTTAAAACCAACAAAAACCCCTAAACCCTAGAAATCCAAAAACTAGGGTTAGAGCTTACCTTAGGTTTTGCTCCAAAGAAGGCCCAAGCTTGATGGAGAGGAGAGAAAGGAGCTTTATCTTCTTCTCCTTGATCTTCTCTTCCTTTTCTTCCTTCTCTTTTCTTCTTCTCTTCTCTTTTCTTCTTCTCTTCTTCAACCGGTTAGACAGAGAGAGGGAGCTAGAGAGAGAGAGGTTATGAGAGTGAGAGAGGAGAGAGCTGAGTGTGAGAGGAATAAGTCCTCTATTGTAACAATATGCTAAAAAGCCCTCCTTTTATCAGATTTTGCAACTTAACCCGCTGCTGCCGCGCCCTTGTACCGGTACACGGGGTCTTGTACCGGTACAAGCCCTGCGTAACAGCGAAACAGAGAGCAAACCCGAGGCTCGGGTTGCTCGGTCGCGCGGGTTTTGTACCGGTACAAGGCCCTTGTACCGGTACAGCCATCAGGCACTGTTCCGCGATGGTTGTACCGGTACAGCATCAACCTTGTACCGGTACAACAGCGCAAGAATGCTGTTTTTCGATCTGCTTCGATTTCTTTTCGCGTCCAACAACGCTAAAACTATTCCAACACTTTTGGAACTCATTTTTACTCTCCCAAACATGTTGAAATACCGAATGGAACTTGTCCAAACATTCAATTGCTCACTTTGGTCCATTGTGCCAAAGTTAGCCGTTTTCGTCGAATTTTCGATACCTTACAGAGAGCAACTTCAGCCCAGTGCAGGTTTTGCACTATATGCTCTCGCGGACTCAACTCCAACACACTTTTTGTGCTTTGGACATCTTTAACTTCCCCAAAGGGTATTCTCTCGACAAATAGTCGATACTGGACGAAGTACAAGTCTCGGATTTCGAGAATTCACTTCCTTACATCCTCCTCTCCTTAAAAAGAGTTTCGTCCTCAAAACTAACTCGATTCTTTACTCTAACTTAAATTTTTACCTCACTCCTCAAACAGATGAGGGTGGTGTCTTCTCATCAGATTCTCGAGTTCCCAGGTGGCCTCGCGATCATCATGATTGCTCCACCTAACCTTCACGTAGGGAATTTCTCGATTTCTCAACTTTCGCACCTCTCGTGCAATTAGCCTCACCGGAAACTCTTCATAACTCAAGTCTCCTTGAAGTTCCGGCGGCTCATATAGCATTGCGTGCTTGGGGTCGTGAATAAACTTGTGGAGATTGGAGACATGGAACACATTGTGTACATCCGCGAGCTTCGGCGGCAAAGCGAGTCGTAAGCCACCGTGCCAACTCGCTCCAATATTTCATAGGGTCCAATATATCGGGGACTCAATTTTCTCCATACTCCAAACTGCTTCACACCCCGCATCGGTGAAAACCTTCAAGAATACGCGGTCGCCCACCGCGAACTCTATATCTCGTCGGCGCCTATCTGCATAGCTTTGCTGTCTCGACTGCGCCGTGAGCAATCTTTTGCGAGCAAGGCGGACTTTCTCCTCCGCTTCTCGCAACACATCGGGGCCGAACTCTGCACGCTCACCCACATCGCTCCAGTGTATAGGAGACCGACACGTCCGCCCATAAAGAGCCTCGACCGGTGCCATCTCCACACTAGCATGATAACTGTTGTTGTAGACGAACTCGGCCATAGGTAGGTGATTACACCAACTTCCCTTATAGTAGATGACACACGCTCGCAACATATCCTCCAGAGTTTGTATGGTTCTCTTTGTTTGCCCATCGGTCTGAGGATGAAATGCGGTGCTAAAGTTGAGCCGTGTGCCAAGGGCTTCCTGCAGGCTCTTCCAGAAGTGTGAAGTGAACCGGGGGTCACAATCCGACACGATCGATTTCGGCACCCCATGCAGTCTCACTATCTCGTCGAGATATACCTGCGCTAACTTGTCACTCGACCACGTGGTGTGGATCGGCAAGAAGTGAGCCGACTTCGTCAATCGGTCCACAATTACCCAAATTGCATCGTGGCCGCCCGTTGAGCGAGGCAAGCCGACCACGAAGTCCATCGATATATCCTCCCATTTCCAAACGGAGATTGGTAGGCTTTGAAGCTTTCCCGCTGGAAATCGACGCTCGTCCTTTACTTGTTAGCATGTTAAGCACTTTGCCACAAAGCGTCCAATATCACTTTTCATTTCCGGCCACCAGTAGTGCATTTTTAGTCCTTGATATATCTTGGTGCCGCCCAGGTGATCGGCATATGGAGATCGGTGTGCTTCTTGTAGAATCAATTCACGAAGCTCTCCATCCTTCGGCACACACCATCGATTTCTAAACCGAAGCGAACTATCGGCGTCTACACTGAAATCGCCGCCATGCCCTTTCTCGATGTTTCGCCGCACCTTTTGGAGCTCGGGGTCTGCGGGTTGCAGATCTTTGATCCTCTCAAACAAGGTCGGTCGGACAACGAGTGCCATCAACTGAGCTGGAGTCTCGAGAGTAACTACTTTGAGGTCTAGTCTCTCCATATCGAGCCATAATGGTGATTGATTTGTAACCCACATGGCAAGGTTCTCCGCTGACTTCCTACTCAGTGCATCTGCGACCACATTTGCTTTCTCGGGGTGGTAAAGGATATCAACATCATAGTCCTTTAACAATTCTAACCACCGCCGCTGTCTCATGTTGAGCTCTTTCTGTGTGAATAGATATTTCAAACTCTTGTGGTCGGTGTAAATCTCACAATAGGCACCATACAAGTAGTGCCACCACAACTTCAAGGCGAAGATTACTGCCGCTAGCTCCAAATCGTGGATGGAGTAATTCTTTTCATAGCTCTTCAGCTGACAGGATGCATAAGCAATCACCTTCCCGTTTTGCACCAATACACATCCCAATTCAAGATAGGAGGCATCGCTGTAGACTACGAAGTCTTCGCCCTGCACCGGTAGAGCGAGCACTGGAGTCGAAGTTAATCTTTGCTTCAACTCTTTGAAACTCCGGTTGCACTCCTCGCTCCATACAAACTTGGTGCCTTTTTGAGTCAGGCGGGTAAGTGGAATCACTATCTTGGAAAAGCCTTCCACAAACCGCCTATAATAGCCCGCCAAGCCCACGAAGCTTCGAATCTCTATGACATTCGTCGTGCGCGGCCAATCCTTGATTGCCTCAACTTTCCTCGGGTCTACAGAAACTCCACCCGCGGAAATCACATACCCTAGAAATGCGACTTCTCGGAGCCAGAAGTCACACTTCTTCAACTTAGCATACAGTTTCTCCTCTCGAAGGGTTTGAAGCACTATTCTCAAATGCTCGGCATGTTCCTCGTCACTACGAGAATAGACCAATATGTCGTCTATGAAGACCACGACAAATCGATCTAAAAACTTCCTGAAGACACGGTTCATCAAGTCCATAAATGCCGCTGGAGCGTTCGTGAGTCCAAATGGCATGACTGCGAATTCATAGTGCCCATACCGCGTATGAAACGCAGTTTTCTGCACATCCTCCGGCTTGATTTTCAACTGGTGATAGCCGGATTACAGATCTATCTTCGAATACACACACGACCCCTGCAACTGATCGAACAGGTCATCGATTCGGGGTAGTGGGTACTTGTTCTTGATCGTGACTCTGTTCAACTCTCGATAATCTACGCAGAGTCGAAACGATCCGTCCTTCTTCTTTACGAAAAGCACCAGGGCTCCCCACGGTGATACACTTGGCCGTATAAATTGCTTGTCGAGAAGGTCTTGCAATTGACTCCTCAACTCTTTCAGTTCCGCCGGCGCCATTCGGTACGGAGTCTTCGAGATCGGTGCGGTACCCGGAACCAAGTCTATGACGAACTCGATTTTTCGATCTAGTGGTATCCCTGGCAACTCCGCGGGAAATACATCCGGGAACTCCCGTACCACTGATAACTCCTCCAATGTCAGAGTCACTCGTTCCACTTCCACAACAGTGCTAAGAATGCCGTGCAACCGCTATTGACCAACTTCCTTGCTCTTTTCGCCGACACCGTCGCGACGAAGCACGAGCTCTGATAAGCCCGATATGTGAACTCCTTTTGTCCTTGCTCACGAAATGTAATTACTCTGCTCTTGCAGTCGATCGTTGCATGATATTTTGAGAGCCAGTCCATGCCCAAGATGATGTCATAAGCCTCGAGCTTCTTGAGTTCTAGCGTCCGAATAGGCATTATCCAGTCACCCACTTGTACTGGACACGACGCACACTCCGAGTAAGTGTTAAACGTCGACCCAGGGCCCTCAACTCGCCATTTGTCACTCGGCTCTATGAGAATGTCATGCATGCGTGCGAATGATCTACTTATGAATGAATGCGTGGCTCCTGTATCAAATAAAGCCCTAGAGCGAACTCCGTTAATTAAAACCATACCTGCCACAAGGCGATGCTCCTCCACCTCCGCAGACTCCTCAGCTTGGACCTGAGCGGCGAATACCCGACCGCTCGGAGCTGATTGTGTGACTTCAGGTTGACGCGGTATCATCGCACGTCCCGTCGACGCGGCCACCGGTGGAGCTCCTCCATAGTGAGCCGGATTCGCCGGCGCCGATGCAGTCGATGGGGCAGGTGAGGCTCCTCCTCCCGGACAGTCCCGAATGAAGTGCCCCGGTTGCCCACACTTGTAGCACTTGCCTCGGCCTTGCTCACAGCGCGAGACCGGGTGGTCTCCGCCGCATACAATGCATCACCGTGCTCCACCGCCCTTCTGTTGAGTGCGCGGATGCTTCGGGAGTTTCTTGTAACGTGTTTGTCCCCCTGAACTACCGCCGCCTTGGCGTTTCTTGCCCTTATCCTTGGACTCGGCCAAAAGCTCACGCTTCTCCCGAATGTGGGCATCTCCGTGCTCCGCCCACAACGCTCGATCGAAGACCTCCGCAAAGGTCGTGAGCTTGAGTATTTGCACAGCCTTGTAGATTCCCGGCCGAAGTCCTCGCAAGAACCACTCGGCCCGATCCCGGTCATCCTTTACAACATCCGGGACACAATCTATAATATGGGAGAATTCTTGCTCATACTCCGCCACTGAGAGGTTCCCTTGCTCTAACTTGCGGAACTTCTCCTTGAGCTTCCACTTCAATGTATCGGGGAAATAGTTGGCGAACATCTCCCGCTTGAATTCCTCCCACAGCATTGGCGGAAGGCCGGGAAGCCGATCCCGTTTGACGCGCTTCCACCATACCTTCGCCGCTTTCTCCACGCAATGGGTGGCGAGGTACACCTTATCCCTCTCCAGGGTACGCAAATCATCGAAGAGGGTTTCCATCGAGTCGATCCAAGACTCGACCATTGCCAGCTCCACCTTCTCGCCCTCAAAAGTAGGCGGATGGAACTTGTTAAACTTGATAAGAGCCGCCAACGCGCGCTCTCCTTCTGCGTCTTCGGCCATCACATCGGGTGTCGCCGATCCCGACGCCGCCGGAGAAACAATCGCCGGCGGGGGACGTGCCGCCACCGGAACCGCCGCTATACCCTCACCCTCAGCTGGCTCAGGTACGTGAGTCGAGGGTGCGGGCACATCGCGTCCATCCGTCACCGTTGCGGCCGCCGCCGCAGCCTGCCGCTCCAAGAGCTACTGGGGCCGCTCAAATCGGGTCTCCTGGTACTGCACCACATTGGTCAATGCGGCCATTTGCGCCTTCAACCGATCCATCACACTCGGTTCATCCTGCTCGGGCACCTCAGGAGTCGGTGCCAGAGTAGATCTACGTGTGTAGCGTCTTGGAGACATTAGTCCCTGAAACGCAAATACTTGGTCAGTCATCTTAACCAATTACCTCGTCGAAATTACGACACATGACAACTCAATAACAAAATCGGGCGGAAGCACACAAGTGTACTCATTCTAGACTCTTGGCATCATGTCGTCGGCCGCCGACACAACCACCTCAAATCAAGAACTAATACCACTTGAATCCATCTCTAGTCACAACTAGAGACATATTACCAACTTCGACCCAATCGAATCAGCTTCCGCCATCGTTATAGGTTCACGTTCCGCTCACGCACCTATAACCTTAGGGCTTACCAACCTAGGGTCTCCTAGGTCATCCTAGACTTTCTCTCTTTACTTGATCTTATGGCTCTGATACCACACGACTGTCACGCCCCGCCCCGAAACCACTACTAATTTGGCACGATTCGGGCGCGACGAGGGACCGCCGAACGGACAACACCTCTCCTGTCCGCCCAAGGCTCACAACAAGAATGTGTACAAGAATTTCTCAGGAATTTAAATTCTAAACATACACATTCCACAGGGCACAAATAGTGCCAGCAACTACAAGAGCAAGTAATCCACAGGAATAACATGTGAAATAAAGAGAGTACTTTGCTAACTATTACAATAGCTCATCCTTTTCATTTACATCATTTTCTTTAAATGGATACATCTTTCATCCAAAATACATAGCTCTCCAAATCCTCACCTACAATGAATCTCTCTCTCAATACATAGGTGTGCTAAAGCAAAAAGGAAAACTACTATACTACCACGGTCTCACTGGTCGGGCGCGATGCCCTTGCCGCGGTCCTCTCTCGGCAGCCCTGTACCTACTACTGGAAATAGAGTGGGATGAGAACTATCTTCCATAGTTCCCAGTGGGCTCGGCCGCCGACTCCGCCGATCTCCCCACTAGGTTCAAGTGGGCACAAGCAACAACAGATAGATAGATAGATAGATATCTGAAAGCTGAAAATACGATAGTAGGAAAACTATGCTACTATGCCCATAATCATGAGTAATGAATGCATGCATCATATAATAAAGGTTTACTATTATGCTAACAAATTCGATCCATGTTCGAATAATAATGTTCAATGACATTGTTCACTGTTCTTTTACCCAATCTGTAGCGAAGCCCTAGGGTTCGCCAATAACTCACCTTTCAATCCCAAAGTGGGGAGGGAGCTCCAAGTGCACCCAAGCCCGGGACCGTCTGCGGACCTCCATGTGGTCCGGACCTCCAAGTGGTCCTAATCGCCCGACACTCCGGAGTACTCGACGACAATCCCCTCCATGTGGGGATATGGATGGCTATACCACCCCAAAAGCAGACTGTGAGCTAGATCTATCCTCTCCAAGTGAGGATACCCTACAACTAGGGTCAACAACCCAATCAAATCCTCTCCAAGTGAGGATGCCCTACAACTAGGGTCAACAACCCAATCAAATCCTCTCCAAGTGAGGATGCCCTACAACTAGGGTCAACAACCCAATCAAATCCTCTCCAAGTGAGGATGCCCTACAACTAGGGTCAACAACCCAATCAAATCCTCTCCAAGTGAGGATGCCCTACAACTAGGGTCAACAACCCAATCAAATCCTCTCCAAGTGAGGATGCCCTACAACTAGGGTCAACAACCCAATCAAATCCTCTCCAAGTGAGGATGCCCTACAACTAGGGTCAACAACCCAATCAAATCCTCTCCAAGTGAGGATGCCCTACAACTAGGGTCAACAACCCAATCAAATCCTCTCCAAGTGAGGATGCCCTACAACTAGGGTCAACAACCCAATCAAATCTTCTCCAAGTGAGGATGCCCTACAACTAGGGTCAATATCTCAATCAAATCATCGACCTCTCTATGTGAGGGTATTTAGGTTTACTAAGTTCTTTATCCATAAGGCATTTTCTAAGGGATCCACCCATCCCTAGGCTCTCAAACCTCTAGTGTCATTTACACTACATTAATGCCACTCGTTATTCTTTAACATTTGGATGCCACTCGTTTGTTCTTTAACATTAAACACTACTTTCTATGTCACCAACCCCCACCGGATTCATCTCTTTTCCTTCGCATCATAGGATCCACATTCCGACCCAATCCTCACCTATCTAAGTTACCAAGCGTTTCAAGTACACTAGGTTATCAGTTAGAAGCATATGCAATCCTACAATGCAACATGTAAGAGATGAAATTAAATGCAATTTAAGACATAGAAAGGAGTTCGAAAGCTTCGGATGGCACCCCCCACCTTTTATCGACGTAGAGGCTTTAGAAATGTTTCTCGGCGAACTTTACGACGAGGTCTCGGCCTTCTTGGTCCAAGACAAGGCTAAATCGGCCGTATTTCGCCGATAGCTCCAATCCCACTCGACGAATCGCGAAATCGACTTCGCCCCCGCGTTTTGTGACCTACCAATTAGGTTTACGAGGCCTCAAATGAGATCAATCTCATACTTTACGAAAAACCCCATTTTGGGTGCCCTAGGGTTCCTATCTTGCCATTTACAATTTGGAACCCTAACTCTAGCTTTGATCCACCAACAATGGTGCTAGGGGTCCATTTGACCCTATTTCCAAAGCTCAAAACCCAAAAACCCTAAGTTCTACAAGCTAGGGTTTGTAGCTTACCTCTTGGGCTACACCAATGGGAAGAGGAGAGGGAGAGGGAGATGTTTAAAGCCTTCTCCTTGTTCTCCTTCTTCTTCTTCTTCCTTTTCTTCTTCTCCTTTTCCTTCCTCTCCTTCTTGTTCTTCTTCTCTTTCTAGAGAGAGAGAGGGAGAGTGATGAGAGGGAGTGAGGGGATGAGAACGAGAGGGAGAGAGGGTAATTTCCCATATACACCCCTCATATGATGGCCAATTTGCACTTAAACCCCTCAACTTTTCCATCCTTGCACTGCCCTCACTGGGCAGAATTCGCGCGGAGGGACCGGTCTCCCCGACTTGGGACCGGTCCTCGAGAGCCTCCCTCGGGCGCACGTGTCACGCCCCGGGACCGGCAGAGGCCCTCCCGG
>NW_017892070.1:0-8987 GCF_001540865.1 Ananas comosus | reverse complement strand
GATTAATATTCCAGAGTAAAGACAGATATAGACATAATATATTATCTTGATGGGATTGCAGCATCTTTGGATGTAATGTAATTTTTTTTTAATAAATATATACCGAGTATCACATAATATTTTAATTTCAAGAAAAAATAAAATATGTTTGAAGTTACGATGTGGTGCACTAATTAATGTTGAGCTCGGGTATGAATGTTAATCTTTCCTGCTCATATGGTAGAACCCAGTGTTGGGCTAGGAACGAAACACAAGGTGATGCGGACCGGAGCACATTATTGACCCGGTTAGATGCTCCCTCAGGATCTGGATCGGCTCCTGAATTGATCCTCGAATGCATCACGATCAAATCAAGCGATTCGGCTGAGAAGAAATCGACTCAACTGGATTCTATATCATTTTGCTAATTAAAGCCGAAGAATCAGAAAGATAGTATTCGGCTGATTGAAGACTCGGTTGAATAAACCAAGTCGTTTGTATAGTGGAAAAACTTGGGTTACAAGTAAAGTTAAGACTATTTCTAGAAAAAGCTATAAATGCTGGAAGAATAAGAATTACAAGTAAACTATTCCTACAAAAACTGTAAATGCTGAAAGATTAAAAATTACAAGTAAACTATTTCTAGAAAAGTTGTAAATGCTGAAATTAGAAATATTGAAAAATGCAGTGTTCTTTCGTTCGTAAGAGAGAAATGCCTCTATTACAGACTTCAAAATTACTATTTATAGTAATATCTTATCGGTCTACGTTATTGGTTGGTTTTAGTAGTGGGGGGAGTGTTGTAGCCATGATCGCGTAAGTTACGCCCCACTTCCCCCATAAGGTCTCTCCACCTTCAGGTGCCTTGTTGTCGGCTTTTGATGCACCACGTGTCCTTATTTCTTTAGCTCGTGTGTTGGTCAGGCCGTCTATCTTATGACATGCTAATTTTTTTCATCAACAATGCCCCCTCAATAGTCTTTTAAATGAACATTCTGAAAACTATTGATGCTAAATCAACGGCTCGATTATAGCCAAGACCCGAGCTTCAGTCTCGTTGATCTTGGAAGGCTTAAAGAAAGCACATTTATATGGTTGTCGGCCCTTTACTATCTCAGTCGCATACAGTTCGGCTTTCTTAGCTGATTTTTCACTTTCATCGATTAGCTTGGCTATTCTTGAACCCACTGTTCTATTAAGGATTTCTCCTTGACTTTGCTCCAAGTTCTATGTCCGCTCCAATGTAGCCGATTGTTTTGATTTTTTTTTGAAATTTCTCTTACTGACCAACCCGAACACCCAAATCAAATAGATTTGAAAATTACTTGTTTTCGAAATGATCTTTTATTTGAAAATGTAAATCATTGAATGCCATTTTGATGAACTCTGATTTCAGCATCCTCACAAAGTATCGGTTTCTGGCCGTTTTGAAATGGTTAAAGTACTCTTCAACCGTTTCACCCAACTTCTGCGATATAAAGCTAGATTAGCCACAGAAAGTTTATGCTCTAATCTATAAAATTGTTTGTGAAACTTTCGCTCCAACTCGTCCCATCGAACGAAATTGGCAGGTAAGCTCGTGTATCATGTAAACGCCGTCTTGATTAACAACATGTTAAACAAGCAAAATTTTAGGAATGGGTTAGCAGCCGTTTCTCTTCACTGGGTTGTGAACTGAGTAACATGTTCCACAGTATTCTCAGTCTCTTCACCCGAGAACTTGTCGAACTTTGGCATCTTACAATTTGTCAGATACGGATGTTCCGCATCAATATTAGCTCGATATCGAGACCTAAATACAGGCCGCATTACCGGCCTTATCTCTACACCGAACATATTCCGGATTGCCTCTTTTATTTGAGCATACAACTTATTGTTCCCCGCTGCGGGGGCTCCGACGGGGGTCGGAGCCGGAATTCCATTCGGCCCTAGAGACAGCATGTAGTTTTGTACTATAGAGTTAAGTCCCTGTACTACATTGAGGCCCTTTCGCCCAGCCCTCATGCCCATGTTTTGGAGCTGATAAACAGGAAAAGAAGGTGGAGAAGGTAAATCCTATGCAATTTCTGGCTGGGAGCCAGCGTTTACATTCAATGGCTTATAGGCAGCCTAGAAAGGCATTATTTCGGGTTGTTTCTGCAGTATTGTTGGTGCGATTGGGTTCTGTTGCACCGGCGCAGTTAGGGGCCCTGGTGGACCTCCGTAATGTTGCTCGTTCCTGGGTAGCAGCTATCTGATATGAACTATATTTTCATTAGAGACTGTGATGGCGGCAGTACCTTGTCTAATCGAGCGATACTTTAATGACTATTTTGATCCAATGCCTGCAGGACTCGAATCATCCTATCCCTTATAGCAATCCGACACTTTTGAGAGCAAATTAACAACCAACCAACGATGGTGACTCATTAGATTAATTAGATTAACCGGAGCTTATATAATTAGTTAGTTGTAGTATAATCTAGCTCTACATGTAATGTTTGAATACTAAGAGTTAGCGTGTTTTGGATAGAATATTCCTCTATGCTTTCACTGTAAATCTATTATGTTTCTATTCTGTTTATACCAAAGATGCGAAAAGTAGAAAAGAGTCGTATCCAAAAATTTAGAAAACTTTCAAATGTTAAAATGTCTAATCCAATTAATTATACATCCAAAACTATATCCTTAATCTCTAGAAGTTTATTCTATCTATTAAAAATCTAATTGAATTTTTATTTTTCTGAATTTTTTGTAAATACTAACATGATCGACTAATTTTTACATTTTTATCATATCTATGGTTGAATAAAAAAATGCAAAATTTATCGATCTTCATGGTTTTAATTTTTCAATGCACTACGTATTCGAAGGACCTAGTTAATTAAGACTGAAAGGAACAAGAAAAAGAAAAAGCATTACAAAAGCCAAATGATCCCACATTATTAGAAATTTTATATTAGCACCATAGCAGGTCAGGTTTATCTGATAATTTTTGTTGATTCAATTATCACAGGTCTAAATTAGTTCTTAGATCGAAATCAATATGCATGTTTTATCAAGCTATTTTAATTGGTTCGCACACAACAGACCTTTCGTTTATTTTGCTAACTTTATAAAAGAAATCAAGATCTCAAGATCACAGTAAAGAGTATAAATTTATTTTATACAAATAAAGTTTGAAGTAAAAATTTTTTTGTAAAACTTCAAAAAGTACCCGTGCAATAAATTGACCCTTTATGCTCTTTATTCGGGACAAAAATTTGCTGGGCAGCGTGCCCAAACGCGTGTGTCCCCCTCTCTTTCTCTCTTTCTTAAAAAAAGGCCCCAACTATTTTTTTTTTTTTTTTTCAATGGTTGCGATGGGCGCCGGATGAACCCATCCGGCACCGTGCGCAAACTAATTGGCACGCTGCCGAGCAAATTTTTGTCCCTTTATTCAAGCCATATCATCTCACCATTAATTGGAGAAATAACTAACCAACATAAGACCAAAATATTCTTTCGGCTTTTATAATCATAATATTTATTCCCACAATTTTGATGATAGAATATCCCCCACATAAATATATGGATTGTACATTATTTACTAATACCAATTTTTTTTTTTTTTCTAGGAACTAGATGTATAAAAAATATTTTTTTTAAAAAAAATTATTTTTCAAAATATTTTCCAACATGCCATACACCTCTTACACTCCGTTTGGAATGAGTACAAGAGGGGGGATAAGGGGGTTATCCCTCCTCTTGTACCCAAACACAATTTGGGGCGGGGGCGGGTTGGAACACTTGTTCCACCCCCACCCTCTTGTATGAGGTTGGGGTGGAACAAGTGTTCGAGAGAGAGAGAGACCCTCTTGTATGAGGTTGGGATGGAACAAGTGTTCGAGAGAGACCCTCTTGTATGAGGTTGGGGTGGAACAAGTGTTCGAGAGAAATATTTTTTTAAAAAAAAATTATTTTTCAAAATATTTTCCAACATGCCAGACACCTCTTACACTCCGTTTGGAATGAGTACAAGAGGGGGATAAGGGGGTTATCCCTCCTCTTGTACCCAAACACAATTTGGGGCGGGGGCGGGGTGGAACACTTGTTCCACCCCTACCCTCTTGTATGAGGTTGGGGTGGAACAAGTGTTCGAGAGAGAGAGAGACCCTCTTGTATGAGGTTGGGATGGAACAAGTGTTCGAGAGAGACCCTCTTGTATGAGGTTGGGGTGGAACAAGTGTTCGAGAGAGAGAGAGAGAGAGAGAGAGAGAGAGAGATTTTTAATTTTAATTTTAATTTCTAAAATTTATAATTTAGTTTTTTAAAATTTAAATTTATAATTTTAAATTATAAGTTTTAATGTTTAAATTATAAATTTAATATTTGTAATTTTTAAATTGTAAATTTAATTTTTTAGATTTAAAATTTAAAATTTTATATTTTATATCTTTTAAATTTAAATTTGATCTTAAATTTAAAATTTGATATTTAAAATTTAAAATTTGAAAATTGTAAGTTTTAATTTTAATTTTAAATTTTAAAATTTAAAATTTAAAATTTTTAATTTAAAATTATTAGTTTAAAATATTAAATTCAATTATAAAGGTAAAATTATTATTTTCTATCTATAACTACCAACTATTCCACCTTATACTCAGATTTTCATCCACACATAATTTTTCTAGTTCCAGCTTATACTCACATTTTCATCTCAACAAAAAAATATTCTTATTCCTACGAAAATCCATTCTTATACCTATCCCCGGTATAATTAGTTTTTGCTTATACCCGAACCATTTATTAGGGTCTGTTTGCAGGTTCCTCAAAAAATAATAGAAAACTATTTTTTAATGAAAAAAAGTTTTGGTGGAAATATTTTTTTTTCAGTTTCTATAAACAAATATTTTTATTTCACTTTTTTGATTAGTTGAGTAATGTCGTGTATATATATATATATATATAAATATCATCCGTAAAAAAAAGAGAGTGAGATTGCACATCTTTTAAAATATAATATAACTCACAAACTATTTAAAATACAAATAATAAATAATTAAATAAAAATAATTTTTGAAATAATTTTTAGTTTAGTATAAATAAAATAGTTGGACAAAAAGATGACGACGATGGATAGGAGATGGAGCCAGCGGCATCCGTACACAGATCTCGCAACTCGTGCGCCCCAAATCTCCCGGCGTACTCCGCGCCGCCCGCGGATTCGAAGATCCCGCGAATCCCGCGCCGCCAGCCATCACCTCAAGCCGATCCGCGGTTCCGTACGCAAATCCCAGATATCGCGGCTGCCACCATCACCCACGCCGGCCGATCCCAAAAATCCCGCGAAAAACCTCGCTGTCGCTGTCGCCGTCGCCGTCGCCGTACGCAGATCCCGCGGATCGCGTTTCGTCTTGTCGCCGTCGACCGCCAGCAAAGGAGCCCGGGCCTTGATCCCCCGAAGCCCTATAAATGGCGTCGGCGGGCGCAGAGGGAGAGGCCCAGGCACACGAACCCACCCACATACACAGAGAGCTCAAAAAAAAAAAAAAAAAGAAAAATAAGAAGAAAGAAAGTAATCGAGAGAGGGAGGAGGAGTAACAAGAGATAAAAGAAGAAGTGGAAAAAGGAGGAGGAGGAGGAGAAGAAGCGTTAAAAGAATAAAAAAAAGGGGAAAAGAGCTCGGCTTCAGCTGCCGACGTTGCGCAAGTCGACGCCGCTCAAGTCGCCGGCCTCACCACCCAAGCCGACGCCGGTCTCGTTGCGTCCACAGCCGCCGTCGTGTCTGCCGCCGTAGCCACCCAAGCCGACGCTGCCGCCGCCGAGGTCGAAGTCCATCGACCACCCCCTGCTGTTTCAGGAAGCAGCTCCTCTTTCTTTTCTTTTTAATGCACAAATCTGTACTCCTAATTAAATGTTGATTGGGTATTAATTCTATTTTAAACATCAACTGCACTTATGATTTGTGCATTTTGAAGAACAGCGTGAAATGTTTCTTTTGATAAAGCTTTGAAACTTTTTCGTAAAATACTATATATATGAGTTGTGTTGGTATGCTTATGGAAGCACGGAGGCCTTCATGCTTCCAAGTTGTTTGCGATGTTCGAACTTTAGAATCGCCGATCAGCTCCGTTAGAGTTGATCTAGAGTATTTGAAGTACCTAGAAAATAAATTTTGCGATTTTTCGATATCATTTGCTTAGTGATCGAAGGGGCTCAAAATCAATAATTTTAACAGCCGTGGTGAGCCGGTTGCAAGTTTAACGGTATAGAAATATCCAAATCACATAAAATTTTGATAGAAAATTCTTTATACCATATAAAACAAGATCAATAACTTTGATCTAAAATTTTAATGTCATATCATCATATTTTATAAGATTTTTATTTTCAGCCGTTGATTTTGAGCCACTTCGATCACTAGGCAAACTATATCAAAAAATCGCAAAATTTATTTTCTAGATACTTCAAATACTCTAGATCAAGTCTAACGAAGCTGATCGTCGATTCGAAAGTCCGAACATCGAAAATAAAGTGGAAGCACGGAGCCCTCCATGCTTCCATAAGCATCCTAGCCGCACTCCTATATATATATATATATATATACTCACTATTTATAACTATATATAATAGTATATATAATAGTATATTTGAGTATGAGTTGAGCATTTTGTTTGTGAGTTTATGAGAGCCTTAATAATTTCAGTAGTTTACTTGTTGTTTTAAAATACCAATGTATATTTAAACTTTTATAATAGATTATTACGAATAACCGTCAAACATAAATTTTTCTCTTTCATACTCTATTTAATCACATATATAGTGTATTTGTATTTAAATTCTAAGTTTTTTATCATTAACCATATATATATATCTATATATATAGAGAGAGAGAGAGAGAGAGAGAGAGAGAGAGTTTTGCTAGAATACTATCGGTAGTAAACGGCTCGGTTTACTATCGATTTATTTTCGATGATAGAGCTTCCAAATTGATGATCGGCACCGTTAAATATGATCTAAACTATTTAAACTATCGGGAAATCAAATTTCACATATTTTCGATATTGTTCTCTTGTCCATCAAGTGAACAGAAAAATGAATAGCCGAAAATGAAAATTCTTCAAAAAGTGATGATACAATTTTTATATTTGAGATCTAGAGTCTAGTTCTTATTTTAAATAGTTTAAAAAATTTTTTAATAAAAATTTAGTTGATTTGGACTATTTTATACCATTAAACGAGCAAATGCATCATATCGGCCATTAAAATTATAGATTTTGTGACTCTTTGATCGTTTAGTTAGTGATGCCAAAAAATCATGAAATTTGATTTCTAGATAATTTAAATGGTTTAGATCATGTTCAACGGTGCCGATCGTCGATTTGGAAGCTCTATCATCAAAAACAAATCGGTAGTAAACCGAGCAGTTTACTACTGATAGTAGCCCGGTCAAACTCTATATATATATACACAGACACACACACAAGTCAGCCTAGTTAGTGTAATATTTTGTTGCTTAGTTCCTAGCTGGAAAATGTATATATTGTAAACATCCAATTCTGCAAAACATAAATAAATTAAGGGATTGTTTGTTGATTGTAGGCTAACCAAACGTTCCGAACTCTACTATAATACGAGTTACTACTTGTAGCCTTGCTAAATTTTTATGTTCCTTTCTATTTTTATTAGTAATCTAGTAATTAATTTAGAAAATGATATTTTGATTTGACCAGCTTAATCGGAGGTGGCTTGAATGTAATAAAGAGGGCGTAATTAACCGGGTACCCGTAGGTATCCGGAAAGTATGAATCCTTTTATCTCTGAAAATTATTATCTATTGTACTATATATTTCTTTTCTCGCTAGTAAAGAATATATAGTCAAAAAAAAAATACCAGATAAAAAAAGGGATAGGGAAATTGCACCCCTAATAAATTCTCATGCTCACCATTTTCTACTTTCTTTTTATTTATTTAAATCTTTTCGTTTTTCCATGGTTCATTTTTCGGAAAAACAACGAGGGCCTAGAATCTCTTCTGGAGTTTCACAAGAAGAGGCGTTATAGTGCGAAGCGAGGAGGAAATGTGGATGCCATGGGCACTTTGACCTCCCAATTGCATGATGGATTTGCCGCACCAGCACTACGAATACCTGTGCCTGTAGGTTTGTAGATTACGTAACCATTTTTTGTTAGACGACTGGACTAAAATTTCCTCTATTACTTTTTCTCTCAACATGGCTTCTGCTGTCTTTTGTTTAAAATATGCCAAAACTGGTGAATATGTTCTTATGCATGATCTCGCCATCACTCAGTTCCTCATATTCTGTGGATTTTAAAATGCTATCCATGGAAGGCTTACCATTATAACTGATTACTCGAAGATAAGAAGAATAGGATCCAGTTCCTTGAATGTTTGAAAACATGACAGGCACTGTTGTGAAGCGGAAAAAAGGAAAATTTCGTGTTGATTTAGCTCATCCAGGTGATGAAATTGTGGTCGCTAGAGCGGACAAGGTGGGGTAAGTAGCATCTTATGATGATACATGCAGAAAATGAGGTTTCTTTTGTATCTTGTAGGTTAAGAGGTATAATATAAACCAATCCGCTTCGGTTTATCTGAAACATAAATATCTGTCTGATTACGATAAAAATTTTCATGCATACTGAATAGGCTTCAACTCGTATTTGTTTGTATTTTGTATTGCTAGTCCTAGATATATTTAGGAAACACATCATGCTGGTGGGAGATTGACTCATTAAATAACATATTAACATCAAAATCTAGGGACTAGAGAAGCTGCAAAGTTCAAGGATAAATTGAGGGCAAAAGTTTTATTAATCCTCAGACTCCTGCCATTTACGATATATGAGTAGTAAATTAATAAAATTTGAGAAGGGAATTCAAATCAATCCATGAATCTAAACTCGATTGCTTTAACAGTTAAAAATTGTCGATAGCTTTAACTCATTTATCTGAAGTTTGAACAACTGTAAAATTTTACATTTCAGACCTCTGGAAGAGACATGACCTGCATATATGTTCGATG
>NW_017892069.1:0-8988 GCF_001540865.1 Ananas comosus | reverse complement strand
TGAATGTAATTCAACTAGTCTTCCTTGAGCCCTCATGCCACTGAGTTGAGAATTGATTGCTTTCCCAGCAATGCCCCGTAAAGCCGCATCACTCATAGCCGTAGGTAACATGCCAAAGTAGCAACATCAATTCTTTCACTTAATGACATAGTCAAAAGTAACTAAGGGCATCTAACATATACAAGACATTGTCTCAAAAATAATGTCCGTAAGAACTCACACGATGAGGAAGCAGGGATCTATTCACTCATCTTCTTTATTTGGTCGCCCAGTACATGTAGTATGAAATACATGCTATAATAGAGAATCTTAATAAGCGTATGTCATTCTCAATGTCATACGGATCTTAGCTCAGTCACTCCCGGAGTGTCTAGCCTGAGTTCTCCATTTGCTCGCTATCTCAAACGCCAAACGGTGAGCTCACCTCCGGCTTTTAATATACAGGCCATACGAATCGTGGGACTATTCGTATACGTTCTCATTCATGACCTCATCTTGGTGCCAACCAAGGCAGCTTACATTAATGCCTCAATTTTCGCTCACTCTTTACAGCGCCGAAAAGAATGATTGCCCGTGTGAGAGGGCCAATCAGCCTATGACATACTATCAATCAGTTTAATAACAATGCACGTGTACTAATTTTACCAAATATCTTTTCCAGAATAATAATTTGTAATTAAATAACCAAGAATATTACAAAATAAATGGCCAAAAATAATCGACTGTCTACACAATCAAATTCCACGCAGTCCATGAGCCAAAAGGATTCTCTAATAATAGGCTTACTCAGAGAATCTGCAACCATGCGACTCGTATAAATGTGTTCTAGGATTATTTTCTTCTGCGCCACTACCTTCGAGTGGTCCAATCCCAGATTGGACGGAAAATGGCTAACCAGGCCCACGGCATAGCATATATCGGCCGAGTACACATCATAGCATACATCAGGCTCCCGACCGCATTAGCATATGGAATCCGATTCATCTTGTCCTTCTCTTCAGAAGTTTTAGGGCACTGTATAAGGTTCAGACTCTCACCTTTAGCAATAGGAGTATCAATAGGCTTGCAATTGTACATCTGAAATCATTCTAAAACTTTTCTTAGGTAAGTCTCTTGAGACAGACCTAAAAGTTTCTTTGAACGATCTCGTAGGATCTTAACTCCGAGCACATAATTCGCTTCACCCATGTCCTTCATTTCAAAATTAGAGGACAACCACGTCTGAGTGGCGACAATCATCTCCTTATTATTCCCGGCCAATAAGATGTCATCCACATATAAAGAAAGAATTAGAAAAAATTCTTTGGACCGTTTAACATACACAGTGATCTTCTTCAATCATCGTAAATCCATCTTCAGTGATGGCTCGATGAAATCGAATATACCACTATCTGGAGGACTGCTTCAATCCATAAATAGATCGTCGGAGCTTACAAACTTTATGCTCCTCACCCTTTACAGAGAAGCCAGCAGGCTAATCCATATAGATCTCCTCATCCAGTTCTCCATTGAGAAATGCAGTTTTAACGTCCATTGGTAAAGTTCCAAATCCAAATATGCGATAAATTCCAAGATTAGGCGGATCGAAGCAAACCTCATGACAGGAGAGAAGGTTTCCTCGTAATCAACGCCTTCTCGTTGGGTAAAACCCTTTGCTACTAGACAAGCCTTGTACCTATCGATAGAACCGTCTGCTTTGCGCTTAATCTTGAAAACCCATTTATTCCCTATTGTTCTGTGCCCTGGTGGCAAGTCAACCAAGTCCCAGACATGATTTGACTTCATCGATTCTATTTCCTCTATCATTGCATCCAACTATTCCTTATGAGTAGGTAATGAGAGAGCCTCTTGGAAAGATCTAGGCTCATCATCATCATGTGCAGCAACCATGAAAGCCTCCCCCTCAATCTCAAAATGACGACGGGGAACGCCCACACGTGCGCTCCTACGAAGTTGAGGCTCCTTATCTAAAGGCAAATCGCTCCCACTATCCCCAGGAGGTATCGAAGTCGCCTCCTCTCCCTCGACTGAAAGAATAGAAGCGCCAATGTCAGAGTCATCCATCTCATGGAACTCAATTTTATTTCGAACCTCACTTCTATAAGAAAAATCCTCCTCGAGGAATTCAACATCTTGTGACTCAATCTCAGTCAAACTTCTATCTGGCTGCTGTCCGATGAACACGTATCCCTTAGAGTATTCAGGGTATCTTATAAAGATACACTTCTTTCCTCTAGGACCCAACTTCCCATGCTTGTGAGAAGTGTTGTGTACATAAGCTGCCGAACCCCAAGGACGCAGGTGCTCCAAATTTGATTTCCTGCCCGTCCATAATTCATAAGGGGTGGAAGGTACTATTTTGAAGGGTACACGATTAAGAATATAGGCAGCAGTTAACAATGCGTCTTCCCAAAATGAGATAAGCAAATTTGCTTGCGCCATCATTGACCTAACCATGTCAAGCAAGGTGCGATTTCTTCTCTCCAGGAATTGTCAGCTGTCTGATTATTCCCTTTTCATCACACAATTCCTTGAATTGTTCAGATAGATACTCGCGGCCTCGATCAGTTCTTAAGCATTTAATTTTCATATTTAACTAATTCTCAACCTCATTTATATAACGTCTAAAACAATCCAATGCTTCAGACTTATAGGAGATCAGATAAACATGACCGAAGCACGTATGGTCATCTATAAATGTGATGAAGTAAAAAGCACCATGTCTTGCCCTCACACTCATTGGGCCACAAATGTCGGAATGGATCAATTGTAAAGGAAATTCTGCCGCTTTTCCCGCTAAACAATGTTCACATGTAAGCAGGTCGACTTTAGTGAGCGAGCTCAAAAACCCGTCTCTAACTAATCTAGTCATTCTATCCTGCCCAATATGACCAAGACGTGCATGCCATTTAATTGAAATATTATGATCATTCTCAACAGAAGATAACAGGGAAAAAGAATCACTATTATTAATATTATAATCAATGTCCAAAACTATAAAACCATTTGACATAAAACCTCTCCTATAATAAATAATTCCAAAATGAATCTTAACTACATCACTCTCAAAACGAAAAGAAAAGCCTAACTGTAGCATAGCAAGAATAGAAAACAAGTTCCACCGAATTTCTGGAGCATAAAGTACATCATGTAGGTATAAAGTTCGTCCACCTTGCATGATCAACTTGTATGTGCCAACGCCTAACACACCGACATTTGAATCGTTCCCCATGTATACTCTTCTGCTCCCAGCAGGCACACGACGATACTCGACGAATCCCCTCCGATCCCTTGCTACGTGGTCTGTTGCTCCTGAGTCTACAATCCACACAGGGAGAGATTCAGAAACAAACGTATAAGATACTGGACTTCTAAAATTATAAAGTTACGGTGTACATTTGGTTTGAAAGCCATTTGAATGATTCCGGTGAGGTTGCGGTGGAATGTAATATACCGGATTTTAAATATAAAAATAAAAATAAATAAAAATAGTGCGAAATATTATTTTTATTGGATTTAGAGGAGTAAAACATAAGTCAGAAGTGACTTGTGCTGAAATCGAAATGAAAACAGAAGATCTAGAATTTTCTGTTGGAAACGGGACAGATAAATAGGCAGAAAATGCACAGTCTCAGAAAATTATGAAAATTGGAGAATAAGTCAGAAATATTTTTATGAGACTAGATTTAAAGTTTCATATTTTTTTGACACCCGTAGAGTAAGAAATAAAATCCGACAACTATCTGATAAAAATTATAGTTCGGTACAGTTTTCGGTGACCAAATGGAGTCGAAACTGAAAACTTAAAATATATTCTTACTCAGTACGTTAAACTGAGCTTCCCTGTCAAATTTGAGCTCAAACGGACATTCAGAAAGGCTCAAACTGTTCCGAACTGTAAAAACTGCCTGAAGTGAATAGTGTTTTGGGGTGTATTATAAAGAAGGTGTTGCTTCTTCTTCCCCAACCGACCAGCACCCCACCACCCTCTCGTGCGCATGGTTAGAGAGAGAGAGAAAGCTCCTTTCTCTCTCTAGATTTCTCTCTCATCTCTCTATATTTCTCGCTCAAATTCGCGGGGTTGGTGGAGATGATGCTTGTGAACGCATTGGGAGCGACGGATCGAGCTTTTGCGTGGCTGTTGGAGCGGCGTGTTCTCGTCGTGGAGTTCACATTGAGGTAAGCTTTTAGGATTTGGCTTAATCCTTAATGCTTAGTGTTATAATAGCCTCTAATGAGCTTTGTTAGTATGTTGATCCATTTAATTTGTATTATTTTGAGGTTAATTGCATATTAGGGCTCCGAATGGGGTTTTGTAAAATATAAGGGTTTAGTCTAATTTGACCCTCCGTAAACCTAATTGCTAGGTAAACGAACGCGTTGGCGAAGTCGGTTCGGCGATTCGTCGAGCCGGTGCGAAATTATTAAAGAAACGGACGTTTAGGCTTCGTTTTCGCCTGGAGGGCCGAGGCGACGTCGTAAAATCCTGGAAACGGATTTGAAGCACCGTGGCGCATAATCGAAGACCTTTAATTTTTGAATCGTAGATTGGAGGCCGTTCGGGTGGTCGCGCGAGAGATCGGGCCAAACCAGGTGCCGGGTGCCGCGGGAGGCCGATTGCAAGTGTCGACAAGCAATCGGAAAGCGATTTGAGGTGGGTTGTGCTTACCGAAGCGACTAGGTCGCCCTTTATGTTTAAGAAACATGCAAATTCACATTGATGCATATAGTTGTATTGGTAGGCTTACATGATAATATGAATGCTTGAAACATATTATGTAGTTGATATTACCTACCAATGAGATGAAATGTATAATGAATTAAATGNCAATTTTTTGAATTGTTCAGATAGATAATCACGGCCTCGATCAATTCTTAAGCATTTAATTTTCATATTTAACTGATTCTCAACCTCATTTATATAACGTCTAAAACAATCCAATGCTTCAGACTTATGGGAGATCAGATAAACATGACCGAAGCGCGTATGGTCATCTATAAATATGATGAAGTAAAAAGCACCATGTTTTGCCCTCACACTCATTGGGCCACAAATATCGGAATGGAACAACTGTAAAGGAAATTCTGCCCTAGAAGCTTATTAAATGGATTTCATGTCGCTTTACCCGCTAAACAATGTTCACATATGGGCAGGTCGACTTTAGTGAGCAAGCTCAAAAATCCGTCTCTAACTAATCTAGTCATTCTATCATGTCCAATATGACCAAGACGTGCATGCCATTTAATTGAAACATTGTGATCATTCTCAACAGAAGATAGCAGGGAAAAAGAATCACTATTATTAATATTATAATCAATGTCCAAAACCATAAAACCATTCGACATAAAACCTCTTCCATAATAAATAGTTCCAAGATGAATCTTAACTACATCACTCTCAAAACGAAAAGAAAAGCCTAACTGTAGCATAGCAAGAATAGAAAACAAGTTCCGCCGAATTCCTGGAGCATAAAGTACATCATGTAGATATAAAGTTCGACCACCTTGCATGATCAACTTGTATGTGCCAACGCCTAACACATCGACACTTGAATCATTCCCCATGTATACTCTTCTGCTCCCAGCAGGCACGCGACGGTACTCGACGAATCCCATCCGATCCCTCGCTACGTGGTCTGTTGCTCCTGAGTCTACAATCCACACAGGGAGAGATTCAGCAACAAACGTGTTAGAAGAAACAAAAGAGCGAGAATCGGGATAGAGTTGTACCTTCTTCGGCTCAGTGCAATCACGAGCGAAGTGTCCCAGCTGATTACAGTTGAAACAAGTCATCTTTGACTTGTCTTTCTTGCCACCTCGTTTGCTTCTCTTTCTTTTAGTGTTCTTCGCATTCTTAGGCGCGGATCCGCTACGATTTTGAGCCCCAGTAGTCCTCTTTCGCTTGAACCCAGATGTCCTGCGAAAGTTTGACTCAGCAGCATTGGCAGTTGGAGTTTTAACAG
The DNA here is from genome assembly GCF_001540865.1 of Ananas comosus. Taxonomy (NCBI): domain Eukaryota; kingdom Viridiplantae; phylum Streptophyta; class Magnoliopsida; order Poales; family Bromeliaceae; genus Ananas; species Ananas comosus. Next base: position 3,025 of record NW_017892069.1, on the reverse strand, counting down.
CCTCAAGGCGCTCCTCCTCCAACTCCAAATGCCGCGCAACATCCTCAAAAGTTTTGATATTATCGTTATGGGTCAAATTTACTCGCATATGTTCCCACGAATTGGGAAGAGAGCGAATCGTAGCTTGGATCTGCTGCTCATCAGTCAAGGTGCCGCCAGCCGACTTTAACTCGCGAATCATGTTTGACATTGTTCTAACGTGCTGCTTCATAGTCTGATCGACACGCTTCTTATAACTGTCAAACCGCATAGTCAGACTGCGCAACCTTGTAGCCGAAGTTGCACCAAATTTTGCTTTGAGAGCCTCCCACATGTCATACGCAGTCGGATACTGCTCACACGCGCACAAGAGATCATTCTGCATGCTGCTCAGGAACGTGATGAGAGCAATGCGATCCTTTTTGAGCTAATTATTATAGGCTTCCATATCTCGGCAAGCCTGGGCACTGGTGCCTTCTGTGGGTAGGTCCATTTTATTACTCAAGTTTTCCAGAACCTCTTGCTCAGCAAGAACATATTGAATTTTACGGTGCCAAATATCATAATTGTCACCATCCAATTTCTCGCCCTTGTTTAAATCCGCAACAATTTGTTTGGAAGCCATTAAATCTCACTTTGTTCATGCAATGCGCAGAAAAGAATATTTTAAAATTAGTACACGATACATGTATTCAATTTTGCCACATCTCTAATTAAATAAATTAAAAATTATATCATACATGCGTAAAGAAAAATTTCGCTATGCTCGTAATCACATCACACACCATATGTCAAAATTTTTAAATTATTTAATTAAGATGCACAAAATATTTGGGAGTAAACGTATATATAATATACTCTACCAAAAATAAAATTCCCACTTGATAAGGCATGCAAAATAAAATTTATCCATACATCATAAAAGCATTATAATATTTTAAACACATGCTAAAATGTCACAGAAGCATTTTGAATCATTGACTATGCTTGATAATCAATTATCTATTTTATAAAAAAAATTGGTGCAAAAAACAAAAGAAAAAACCAAAAAAAATTTCTGCAGGCCCCCGTGGGGTGCATGCGGCTTGCGTGCGGCCCGCGTGGCCCGCGTTCGCGCGGCCTGCGGGAGGCCAGCGCGCGGCCGGCTAGGTCCACGCGCGGCCCGCATGCGGCCAGCGCGGCCCGCATGCGGCCAGAGCGCGGCCCGTGGGGCCCGCATGCGCGCGTCCCGTATACTGCCAGTGCGGCCTGGGTGGGCGGGGCCCGCATGCGGCCAGCGCGCGGCCTGCGCGGCCCGCACGGCCTGCATGGCCCGCACGGCCGGCGGCCTGCGGCTAACGTGAGGCCCGCGAGGCCTGCGCGGCCAGCGAGGCCCGCAGCCTGCGCGCGGCCCGCGCGGCCCGAGGCCTACGGCTAGCATTTGGCACGCGAGGCCTGCGCGGCCTGCCAGGCCCGCGGCCTACGCGCGGCCCGCAGCCTGCGCAACGCCCGCGTGCCCCGGGCGGCCGGCATGCAGCCCGCGGCCTTCTCATGGCCCGCAGCCTGCGCGAGGCCCGCCTGGCCTGACGGCCCTGCCGCGTGGGTGTGGCCCGCGCACTGTCCGCGTGGGCACAGTAATTTTTCCTTTTTTTTTTATACAGGTAGATAAACAATAATAAATCATAACTAATGATTTAGAACACTGAATCTTGCAAGAAATATATCAAAGGAAAGCTTGTGACGAGCTCTTCCAAATCATGCAAGTTTCACAATGGGATATGCATCACACATCAAACAAGCCACTCTCCAAAAATCCGATTTAGGGTTTCGTTTTTCTCATAAAATACAAAACCATATCAAATCAAACTTTGTAGGTAAAATCTACAATTTCGGTGCTTCAAGATGTGTAAAAAACATGCAAAGATATCCACTTATGAAAAAAACCACCATTAACGCTCACATACATGCAAGAAAAAATCTAAAACATGATAGATTTGATTTAACACATGTAATCTCGTTAAAGGATTGATCTAGGCCACGAAATCAACCAAAAAACGCTCTGATACCAATGTAGAACGCAGCGAAAATATTAGTTCGTACCTTTTTCGGAAGCGATTCGCGTTACAACTCGATGAGCCCGGATCGTCGAGGTTGATTCACGTGTCCTTTGATCGTCCTTGATTAAATCTTCTCACGTTCCAAACTTGCGATGGATCGAACTACAAACGAGCACGATCACAAACCCACCGTTCAAGTCCCTCTTAGAATAATAGGTTGATGGAGGATGTGGTTTCTCTCTTTCGTTTTCTTATTCTCTTTTTTTTTTCCGTTCTTGTTATTTTTGTTATGTGGGATGGCCCGCATATTTATAAGGGATTCCAAAATTCTAATAGCGTTAGAGATAAGGCCAAATCGGTTATTAATTGTTATCCTACTATGACTAGGATTTATCTCTAACTAGCTTTCCAATTTGAAAGCGAGATTAATTCCAATCCAATTAGATAACATAATATCCGTCGGATCGAACCCGCTTATGGGGGTACCCGATTCGATTTAACCGAATGCCAATAATTCTTGTACTAGTTCCCTACTCTTAATCTTTAAATTGTACAATTATCATCTCCAAATGATTTTATTCATCAAGGACTTCCAATCACAAGGGCTTTTTAATTTTCTCAAACGGAAGTCTTGGTTTCCATACTTGAATAGCACCGAGTTTTACAGCGGCAAAAATAGGTTTGCCAACGACATCATCTCTTTCTCTTCAAATTCCTTATCCATCATCCCTTCCGACTTGTTCTCTTTTTCTTGCAGAGCAGTGTCACAACCATCCTTCACTAGCACTATATGCATATTGAGCTTTCACAGTGCAAAGTTAGTCCCGTCAAAGTGAGGGATCTCAAACTTGGTCGCACTTTTTCCGGCCATCATTTTCACTGTTAATTTCTGTCTACAAAGAACCTACACTCTGATACCAATTGAAAGAACTGACGAAGAACTCGAGCATACCTTGAAACCCTCTTAATGTAGTAGCACAATGAAAATTGGATCCAATATATAGAAACTT
>NW_017892068.1:0-8993 GCF_001540865.1 Ananas comosus | reverse complement strand
TTTCCAAATCTTTTTGATTTGGGAGTTCGAGTTGCTCAATACGAGCAATTTCGAAAAGGGAACAATGAAGATCGGCCTAGGTGGAGCCGAAATAAAGATTGGAACAAAGGGAAAGAGAAAAACATTTCTTTTTTTGAAGAATCTTCGGCTCATGAGGAGCCGAATTCATCTGAAGAGGCAGAAAATTCGGCTGACGAAGCCGAAATATGTGCTGCTGAGATGGTGAGGAATAATCAACCATACAAATGTGCTTTGCTAAAACCTGCAAAGTCAAGAGAGGCAAAAGCACATGCGTCTGCTTTTAGTTATTCTTTTGATATATCTAAAACTGATTTCATTTTTGATCGGTTGTTAAAAGATGGACGAATTAAACTACAGGAAGGTCAAACCATACCTCCTGTTGAAGAATTGAAACGTAGAAGATATTGCAAATGGCACCATTCATGGAGCCATAAAACTAATGAATGCACTGCCTTTAAGAGGTAAATCCAAAAAGAGATAAATGAGTGTCACGCCCCCGAACCGGCGGAGGCCCTCCCGGTAGCGTGCCCAGACCCGCCATATGTCTACACATATAAGGCGTCTACAATGAAAGCGGAAGAAAAGCAAGAAATAGAACAAATAAAAGAAATGAAATATCCAGCAACTAACGATATCAGAGCAAATATAGTTCTAACATCTACACCAAAGTAAAGAGATAAGGATAGGCAATAAAGGAAATCATAAGTAGTACAATATCTGTCTCTAGTACAAAAATGGTGGTCTCTATACATATACGGGTACAGCTCTCAACCTCTCACAAAAAGATAACACGAGAGGTAGACCACCTATCGAACGATCCCTCGGTAAGCACGCTAGCCCGAGGCGATACCCTTTCCGCGATCCCTGGCCTCTCCCTGCGTGGAAGGCTCTGAAAAATATCGAGAAAGAGAGGGCGTGAGAACTATAATTTATAGTTCCCAGTGGGCAATTACTGACCTCAGCTCAATGCACCACTAGGCCCCAAAAGAAAAGGGTAAGTAACAACATAAAGTAATATGTAATAAATAGTGAACACGAAAACTGCTGAAAGAAAGCATGAATGAAATGCTATACTACTAAGTCTCCAATAAGCATGATGTCATGGTGATGTACATCTACGCTATCATAAGGTAATATATCCGATGCATACTAATATGTCTCAACAGAATAACAAGCAAACCTCACGATGCAATATGTCCATGCATAAGGGTAAAACTATCCAAACAACCGAGTATACTACGATGCAATGATGAAACCGACAAGTATGCTAAAGGTACCAATGCTATATCATAAGCGTGTCCAAGTAATCCAACTACTAATCCTATCTAGTAGTGATTGTTCATATTCAACACCGTGTCGATTTCCATTTCTAATTAAGGACCTACCAAAGGTAGTCCAGCTTGTGCCGCCTAAGTGCCTGTGGTAGCCCGACATCCCTACTCTTGGAATGTGTCTGTCCCACTCGGCCCCGTAGGCTTCTCAATACCGCACGAGCGAACGTAGTCGCGTAGGCTAACTCCGGAGTGCCGGCTTGTAGGGAGCGACCCTCACAAGCATGTGCGAACGAGCACAAATGGCAAGCAAGCATAGTCCAAGTCTCAAATATCCAATCCTCATGTCTCTAACATAGTATCATAACTAGCATCCCAAAGATCTAGTCTAAGTCATAAGGTGAAGTTTTAGCATTTGCCACGCCTAGTGCCCCTTGATGACACTTAGGCAATTTGGTGTCCAACTTGTAACCCAAGTTCCTCGATGGCCCTACTCACTAGGTTCACACATGTCCCGAGCTCGATGCCGCTTGATGACATTAGCTCTCTAGTTCACATGCATTCTAGTTCAATACCTCTATATGGCAATTTTGTCATTTTTCATGTCTCAAATAAACTTGAGGTTAAATGCACGATCCAAAGCTTATTTACACTATAGAAGCATGAACTCACGTCTCATATAGAATGCTAAATACAACTATAGGCCTACCAAGCTACTCTCTACTACATATAGGTCCAAATTTCAACATACATAACATATGCATTTTAAGCATTCTAAAAATCATAATAAATACATCTAATGTGAAAATGCATGAGTTATTAGTAAACAAAGCACTTATCACCAAGTATGAGATTTTCTCATATCAAGGGCTAGGTCAAACCCACAAAAATCGAAACTTTTGTTTCGCCGAACGGAGATTTCCACAAGCTTTCTAGCACCCTAGGAACATCAAAAATGGTGTCATCCAATCGATACGAAGAGCAATAAGCTCAATCTTTAACTTAGAAGCAAAAGGGTCAAAACTTACCTCAAGAGAAGAAATCTTCTCCTAAGCTCCAAAAGAGAGCTAGAACCCTTCCAATCCAAGCCCTAGGAAGGTTCTAATCCAACCAATTGAGCTTCAAAAGCCCTCTTAGAAGCCTCAAAACCAGCTCAAAGTCTTCAAACTTCAAGTATCTTCCCTCAAACAAACTCCAAACCCAAGCTCCAAGCTTCAAAAATGGTGGAAATAGCTCCAATAGGCAAAAGAGAGGGAAAATCCATCAAAAACCATGCAAAATGGGCATCAAAACCAAAGAGATGGTGTGGGGAGCTCCCTTACCTGGTTCTCCACTCTTCTCAGCCCAGGGGAGAGCCCTAGGGGCGTGGGTGCTGATATAAGAAGCCCACAATCGCAAATAAGCCCCTGCAGAACAAACTGTGCAGAATCTGCCTCCTTGTACCGGTACACAGGATCTTGTACCGGTACAAGAGCTACGAAAATGCAAAACCGAGGCTCGGGTGCGCGGTCCTGCGGCACTGTACCGGTACAGGCCCGATGGCTGTACCGGTACAACCATCAACATTGTACCGGTACAAGACCATCCTTGTACCGGTACAAGACCTGCGAAAATGCAAACCTGAGGCTCGGGTTTGCGAGCTCGCGGCTCTGTACCGGTACAAGCACAGCCTTGTACCGGTACAAGCCCGCCAGACAGCCAATCCGAGAGCTGACCAAAATCCAAATTTTTGGGTTTTGGTGCAAGGCTTTGTACCACACTCCTCGGGACACATGCCATAGGTCGGAACACAGTCAACGACCTACCAGAAAATCTGGAAAAAAAAACTCTGGACACTGTCCAAACACTCGAACTTCGCAATTTGCAAAGCTCCAGTGCGTCACAATGAGGGTCGGCTAATTTTTGCCGACCAGGAAAACAAAGATATGGAAATTGATAAGAATCCTTTTCCATCACAGGTCAACACCGTGAATATGAAAGGAAAAGGGAAAGCGGCTGCAAAAAGGCAGATTCAAGAGGAAATAGAAGAGGGTCGGCTTATATTAACCGACCAAGAAAATAAAAATCAAATAATTAACAAAACTTCATTTCCATTTCAGGTCAATATGGTGAATATCAAAGGAAAGGAAGTTTTAGACAAGGAGACCGCTGACAACGTGGCACATGCCAAGAAACATCTTCGGCTATGCATTAGGTGCAAGGCCGAAATGACGAAAAAAGACTGGGAAGCTATCGTGAATGCCAAGAAAAGGGGAAATGAATGGAACGAACTGATGACATTCCCCGAGGATTGGGATGATATTCCCGATGGCGAAGATCTCGAAGGAGAAGGCTTAGATGCAGCCTCCAACGACACCGAACCAGAAATAGATTCGGTTCAACGCAAGAAAGACATCATGATGCAGAAGATTCTGCACGATTACTACAACAATAGGCGTGGAGAACGTCATGGCCGATGGGATTTCCAGGAAAGACCTTTCGGCTCCAAACAAAGATTTCCTGGGAATCGGCCATATTGGCAACAACAAGCCAGGCCGAGACCAGAACCAGAATTTGAAGGAATGACCGAGGGGGACATAGAATTCCTCGGTCGAAGGTTAGTCAATGAGCTCGGCATTCAACCTTGGCCGAGACCGTGGGAAAGAAGAGAAATTTTGAAAAATCATCTAAGAACGGTGAAGATACCGGCGAATGTGCCGGTAGATGAATGGCACGACGTTGAAGTTAAACCCTCGGCCAGATGGCGCGGGCCGATGTTAACGAAAACTCAGAAACGTCGGCAGCAAAGGATACAAGCCGAAGCAAGGCAAAATTATGAGGAGGCGAAAGGGATAAGGCTCAATATTTGGAGGCGCCCTGATGAGCAGCCACACCCTTTTCGTCCATTGAGAAATGATCATGAGGCAGGCGGTTCATCACTCACTCCCTAGTTGAAGTCAAGAATAGAGCGGCCAATTGAGGTCGCAATCGAGGCCGAATCAGAAGATAAAATGATCAGGAGGGAGTTGGAAGAAAAAATAGCTTCCCTCGAGACTATGATTAAAAGAGAGAGGTGGCCTCCGAAAAAAAGGGAGGTCCGGATGGAAAGTGATTCTTCTGCCGAGACAGCAAAAGAGTCGGAGGAGAAGAAACAAAGGATCAAAGGAAAATCAGTCGAAGAATCACCGGCTGAAGTAAATATGATGTATGCTCTGCCTCAATCCTTTAAAGCAAAATTTATTGAGTATGAAGAATATAGAGAGGAGGAGGAAGATGGGCTTAGAGTGGCCCAGTTGCAATTAGAAGATGTTCGACCGGCCGATGCAGTGGTTTTTGAGAAACCATCGGCCATGCAGATGAGGTTTATAAGACCTCTTTTTATAAAAGCATTAATTGAAGGTCGGCCGGTAGGCCGAGTGATGGTGGACGGCGGTGCCATGGTTAACGTGATGCCTACTTCTTTCTTTAAGAAGTTAGGCAAAGACGAGGATGAGTTGAAGCCTACCGATTCGATCATGACCGATTTCACAGGAAACGGTCAACAAGCCCGAGGAGTGCTCACCACCGAACTTACGGTAGGATCGAAGACTTTAAAAACTGCATTTTTTGTGGTGGATGCAGATAGCCACTACAACTTACTACTCGGGCGTGATTGGATCCATGCGAATGAGTGCGTGCCATCTACACTCCACGGGAAGTTATTCCAGTGGATAGGAGACAAGGTAGAAGAAGTCCGGGCCGAAGGACGGCCTCAAATGATAGATGTCAACATGGAGGACATCGGCCACCACAATTGGGCCGATGCTGATCCAGATCAGATTTCTTTTGTGAAAGTAACAGAGGAGGGAATTCAATTAGTTCTCTCTAAAAATATCAATACTATGGTGGCTGTTGAAAAGCCACCAAGATGGTTAAAATGGAATCCCAAAAATCAGGGATAGAGGCTTGGCATAAGCCTCAACAAGATGAGCCGATCAACAAGATCGGCTATGAGGATAACTCGGCTGTCAAAGCCGATGTGTTAGTACATGGGAAGTCGGCCAGTAAGGCCGAGAAGATCATAAAAGACTTGCCTCAAAAAACTGGGAAGGAAGGTCAAGCGGAATCGGATAAAAAGACCGAAGAGTCATATGAGGTGAATTGGCAACCAGCGGAAAGAGGATTAGAGGAATCGCTCATTAAAGCCGACGAGAAAAAGCTGGAGACCCAGGACTTGTTGATAGAGGTAAACCTAGGGGCTCATGAAGACAACAAGCCAACGTTCATAAGTTCCAAGCTGTCGTTTCGGCAACAAGAAGAATTGAAGAAACTATTGGAAGAATACAAAGATTGTTTCGCTTGGAGCTATCAAGAAATGCCAGGGTTAAGCCGAGAAATTGTAGAGCATCGGCTGCCTATCAAAGACGGGTTCAAGCCTTTTAAACAACCGGCTCGTAGGTTCGAGCCGAGTATTGTACTTCAGATTAAAAATGAAATTGAAAATCTTTTAAAGGCCGGATTTATTAGAGCGGCCCGTTATGTTGATTGGGTGTCTAATATAGTTCCAGTACGTAAAAAGAATGGTAAACTCAGAGTTTGTATCGACTTTAGGAACTTAAATTTAGCTACACCTAAAGATGAATATTCAATGCCTATAGCCGAGATGTTAGTAGATTCGGCTGCTGGTAATGAAATTATGTCCTTTATGGATGGACATGCCGGTTATAATCAAATTTATATTGCTGAGGAAGACGTGGCTAAAACGGCCTTTAGATGCCCCGGTTCAATTGGAAACTTTGAATGGGTTGTTATGCCGTTCAGTTTAAAAAATGCTGGAGCTACTTACCAAAGAGCCATGAATTTTATTTTCCACGATTTAATCGGCAAGATGTTGGAAGTCTATATTGATGATATAGTTATCAATTCCAAGTCACAAGCCAAACATTGGATCGATTTAAAACTCGCTTTTGAGAGAATGAGAAAATATAATCTAAAAATGAATCCTTTGAAATGCGCATTTGGGGTTTCGGCAGGAAATTTCTTAGGGTTTTTGGTGCATAAGAAAGGAATTGAAATTGATAAAAATAAAGCAAAAGCAATAGTAGAGTTACCACCACCCAAATGCAAAAAGGAATTGCAGAGTTTGTTGGGGAAGATAAACTATCTTCGAAGGTTTATATCCAATTTAGCCGGAAGAATCAGAGCGTTTACTCCATTACTTCGGCTGAAAGATAGGGAAGAATTCGTTTGGGCAGAGGAACAGCAGGAGGCATTTGAAAGTATAAAAAGATATTTATCAAACCCTCCGGTATTGGTACCTCCAAAACCGAATCAGCCGATGAAGCTATATATATCGGCTACAGACGAAAATTTAGGATGTTTGTTGGCTCAAGAAAACCAAGGGAAAGAAAAGCAAGCTATTTATTATTTAAGCCGACGTTTGCTAGATACAGAGAAACGGTACTCGGCTATAGAAAAATTATGTTTGGCTTTATATTATGCATGCACAAAATTGAGATATTATATTTTGTCAACTGAAGTATCGGTGATATGCAAGACCGATTTGATAAAATATATGTTATCCAAGCCAGTGCTGCGAGGACGTATTGGGAAATGGATATTGGCTTTATCTGAGTTCTCTCTTAAGTACGTTCCTGCTAAGGCTATTAAAGGCCAGGCTATAGCTGATTTTTTGGCTGATCACCCATGTGTAGAGGAGCCGATACAGAATGTGATCGGTTGTCAACCTTGGGTATTGTATTTTGACGGTTCAAAAACAACTGAATCTGCAGGAGTAGGGATAGTAATACAATCACCTGAGGGTTATATTTGTCAATTTGCATTTAAATTAGATTTCGGCTGTTCCAACAACCAGGCCGAATATGAGGCCTTGATAATCGGCCTTGAGATATTGCAAGAATTGAGAGTTAAATCAATCGAAGTCATCGGTGACTCACAGTTAGTGATCAAGCAGGTTAAAGGAGAGTACCGATGTGAAAATCCAAATTTGCAAAATTACCTAAGAAAAACCTTAGAATTATTATGCAATTTTGGGGAAGCCGAACTTGAACATTTGAACAGACAAGAAAATGAAAGGGCAAATGAATTGGCCCAATCGGCTTCAGGATACAGAGAACCGAAATCAGAGTCAATAATAATACACAAGAGACTGCTACCTTCGGTTCATATACGAGAGCTGATCATAGCTCCTGTAGAAGTAAAAGATGACTGGAGGAAACCATTAATTAAATATTTGGAGAATCCCAATACAAGGGTTGAGTATAATATTCGAAGAAGGGCTCTCGGCTACTGCTTATTAGACGGTCAGCTATACAAAAGAACAGCCGAAGAGGTTTTATTGAAATATTTAGGGCCGGAAGAAGCTTTATTGGTAATAGGGAAAACACATGAAGGAATATGTGGAACCCATATGGCAGGAAAAAAGTTAAGATGGACCATTCGGCACCTAGGATATTATTGGCCAACTATGCATCAAGATTGCATAGAATATGCCAAGGGTTGCCAAGAATGCCAATTTCATGGCCCGATTCAAAGGGTTCCTGCCTCTGAGATGTACGCAATAATTAAACCATGGCCTTTTCGAGGATGGGCCATTGATTTAATTGGAGAAATTCAGCCGAATTCATCGGCTGGTCACAAATTTCTAATAGTAGCCATCAATTATTTTACTAAGTGGGTGGAAGCCAAACCCACTCGATTGGTCACACAAAAGGAAATTATTGATTTCATTGAAGATCACATAATTCATCGCTTTGGGATTCCTGAGACCGTTACAACCGATCAAGGGACTATGTTCACAGGAGGACAGTTCGTTCGGTTCATTGAATCTCGAAAGATAAGATTGCTCCATTCGTCTGCTTATTATGCCCAAGCGAATGGGCAAGTGGAAGCAAATAAGATAGTCGTCAACCTAATGAAGCGACATATCGGGAAGCATCCAAGAAAATGGAACGAAAAGCTTTCCGAAGTATTATGGTCATGCCGAACTTCAGTAAAAACGGCAACAGGGATGACACCATTCCAATTAGTCTACGGCCATGAGGCCGTAATTCCAGCCGAAATAATAGTTCCTTCTTTAAGGATAGAAAAACAAAAATTTCTTTCGGCCGATGAATACAGTCAGTTAATGAAAGACAAAACAGAAGAATTGACAGACACTCGGTTGATAGCTTTAGATAATATGCAAGCGTACCAGAGCCGAGTGTGTAATGCGTATAATAGGAAAGTCCGATCAAAGACATTTGCCGTGGGTGATTTGGTACTTCGGTTGATTTTTCCGATCGGTCAAAAAGACCGAGTGTATGGGAAATGGTCTCCAAATTGGGAAGGACCATTTCAGGTTAGTCGAGTTACAAGAGGAAATGCGTATTATTTGCAAAACAGAGACGGGTCAGAAAATGAGAAACCAATCAACGGTAAGTATTTAAAGAAATATTACCCATCCATGTGGAAAAATAATCAAAATCAGGATTAAATATTACAAACCGAATCAAGGTAATAAATCTCTAAGTTGATTCCATTCGGCTATGAGATTGGCTTGGGCAGCTTCGGCAGCTTTCCTTCGGCGCTTCATCAGGGGATGCACTTTATAAAGTTGGGAAAGTTCTTCTTTAAGCTTCATCCCTTCCTCCTTTTTAGATCTCAATTGATCTTTTAATTGGAGTCGACGCTCGGAGGTATGCGCCAAAGTGGATTCGGCTGCTGCCAATTCTTCTTTAAGCG